>NC_069500.1:680346491-680571491 GCF_027579735.1 Bombina bombina | reverse complement strand
CAGAAATAAATGTGTCATTTTATTATTTAAAGAGACAGTAACGTTTTTGTTTAAAATAGTTTTTATTGCATTGTTTGCCTGCCTAAATCTGTTTAACATGTCTGTTCCATCAGATAACCTATGTTCTGTGTGTATAGAGATAAATGTGGTTCCCCCTTCGAGTGTTTGTGATAATTGCGCCATAGCGTCCAAACAAAATCAGGACAGCTCTGTTATTTTTCATAATGTTGCCCAAGATGATTTATCTAATGAAGGTAGTGGGGATAGCTCTACATCCTCTCCTTCTGTGTCTACACCAGCTTTGCCCGCGCAGGCGACACCTAGCGCGCCAGTGCTTATTTCTATGCAACAATTATCAGCAGTAGTGGATAATTCTATAGCAAATCTTTTATCCAAACTGCCAGTTTTTCAGAGAAAGCGTGATTGTTCAGTTTTAAATACAGATAAAAAGGATGAACAATCAGACGCTGACGATGCCTTATCTATTTTACCCTCACTTCAATCGGAATTGGCTGTGAGGGAAGGGCTGTCTGAGGGTGAAATTTCAGACTCAGGAAAAATTTCTCAACAGGCAGAACCTGATCTAGTGGCATTTAAGTTTAAGCTAGAACATCTCCGCGCTTTGCTTAAGGAGGTATTAGCTACTCTGGATGACTGTGATTCCATGGTAGTACCAGAGAAGTTGTGCAAATTGGACAAATTTTTAGAGGTCCCAGTGCACGACAACGCTTTTCCAATACCTAAGAGGGTAGCGAACATAGTGGAAAAGGAGTGGGAGAAGCCAGGTGTACCCTTTGCCCCACCTCCTATATTTAAGAAAATGTTTCCCATAGTAGACCCTAGAAGGGACGCATGGCAAACGGTCCCGAAGGTGGAGGGAGCAGTTTTAACACTAGCGAAGCGCACAACTATTCCTATAGAGGACAGCTGCGCTTTCAAAGATCCTATGGATAAAAAAATTGGAAGGATTGCTTAAAAAGATTTTTGTTCAGCAAGGGTTCATCCTTCAACCAGCTACGTGTGTTATTACTGTCACTTCAGCGGCGTCCTTTTGGTTCGAAGAACTAGAAAGGTCGCTCCAGAAAGAGACTTCCTATGAAGAAGTCATGGACAGAATTCACGCATTAAAGTTAGCTAATTCCTTTATATTGGATGCCGCCTTTCAAATAACGAAATTGGCGGCGAAAAACTCAGGTTTTGCTATAGTAGCGCGGAGGGCGCTTTGGCTAAAATCCTGGTCGGCAGATGTGTCGTCCAAGACTAAGTTACTGAATATTCCTTTCAAGGGTAAGACCCTTTTTGGGCCGGAATTGAAGGAAATTATTTCAGACATCACTGGGGGTAAGGGCCATGCCCTCCCACAGGATAGGCCTTTTAAGGCTAAGAACAAGTCTAATTTTTGTTCCTTTCGCAATTTCATTAACGGACCGGCTAATAACTCCACTGCCGCTAGACAAGAAGGTAACGCGGCCCAGCCCAAACCCGCTTGGAAGCCCATGCAAGGCTGGAACAAGGGTAAACAAACCAAGAAACCTGCTGCTGCTACCAAGACAGCATGAAGGGGTAGCCCCCGATCCGGGACCGGATCTGGTAGGGGGCAGACTATCTCTCTTCGCTCAGGCTTGGGCAAGAGATGTTCTGGATCCCTGGGCACTAGAGATAGTTTCCAAGGGATACCTGTTAGAATTCAAGGGACTTCCTCCAAAGGGAAGGTTCCACCTGTCTCGCTTATCTTCAGACCAGATAAAGAAACAGGCATTCTTACATTGTGTAAGAGACCTATCAAAGATGGGAGTGATAAACCCAGTCCCCTCCGGGGAACAAGGTCTAGGGTTTTACTCAAACCTGTTTGTGGTTCCCAAAAAAGAGGGAACTTTCAGGCCAATTCTGGATTTAAAAATATTAAACAAGTTCCTCAGAGTTCCATCCTTCAAGATGGAAACCATTCGGACAATCTTACCAACAATCCAGCAGAGTCAATTTTTGACTACCGTGGATCTAAAGGATGCGTATCTGCATATCCCAATCCACAAATCTCATCATCAGTTCCTGAGGTTCGCCTTTCTGGACAAACATTACCAGTTTGTGGCTCTTCCATTCGGTTTAGCCACGCTCCCAGAATTTTCACAAAGGTGCTAGGGTCCCTTCTAGCGGTCCTAAGACCGAGGGGCATCGCTGTAGCACCTTATCTAGACGACATCCTAATCCAAGCGTCGTCTCTTTCCAAAGCGAGGGCTCATACAGACATTGTGTTGGCTTTTCTCAGATCTCACGGGTGGAAGGTGAACATAGAAAAATGTTCACTGTCACCGTCCACAAGGGTTCCTTTTCTGGGAACAATAATAGATTCTGTGGAAATGAAGATCTTTCTCACAGACGTCAGAAAGACAAAGCTTCTAAAAGCTTGTCGAGTTCTTCACTCTATTCCTCAACCCTCCATAGCTCAATGCATGGAAGTAATAGGACTAATGGTCGCAGCAATGGATGTGGTTCCTTTTGCTCGAATTCATCTAAGACCATTACAGCTGTGCATGCTCAATCAGTGGAATGGGGACTATACAGACTTGTCTCCCCAAATTCAAGTAGACCAGGTAACCAGGGACTCACTTCTCTGTTGGTTGACCCAGGATCACCTGTCTCAGGGAATGAGTTTTCGCAGACCGGAGTGGGTCATCGTCATGACCGACGCCAGCCTCTTGGGGTGGTACGCGATCTGGGACTCTCTGAAAGCTCAGGGCCTATGGTCGCGGGAAGAGTCGCTTCACCCGATAAACATTTTGGAACTAAGAGCTATATTCAATGTGCTCCTGGCTTGGCCTCAGCTAGCGGAAGCCAGGTTCATAAGATTTCAGTCGGACAACATAACGACTGTTGCGTACATCAATCATCAGGGGGGAACAAAGAGTTCCCTAGCGATGAAGGAAGTAACCAAGATAATCCAATGGGCAGAAAATCACTCCTGCCATCTATCTGCTATTCACATCCCAGTAGTAGACAACTGGGAGGCGGACTATTTGAGTCGTCAGACTTTCCATCTGGGGGAGTGGGAACTCCATCCGGAGGTCTTTGCTCAGTTAACCCAATTATGGGGCATTCCAGACATGGATCTAATGGCGTCCTGTCAGAACTTCAAGATTCCTTGCTACGGGTCCAGATCCAGGGATCCCAAGGCGACTCTAGTGGATGCATTAGTGGCGCCTTGGTCGTTCAACCTAGCATATGTGTTTCCACCGTTTCCTCTCCTCCCCAGGCTCATAGCCAGATCAAACAGGAGAAGGCCTCGGTGATTCTGATAGCTCGTGCGTGGCCACGCAGGACTTGGTATGCAGACCTGGTGAATATGTCATCGGCTCCACCATGGAAGCTACCTTTGAGACAGGACCTTCTAGTACAAGGTCCATTCGAACATCCCAATCTAGTTTCTCTGCAGCTGACTGCTTGGAAATTGAACGCTTGATTTTATCCAAGCGTGGGTTTTCAAATTCTGTGATTGATACTCTGGTCCAAGCCAGAAAACCTGTAACTAGAAAGATTTACCATAAAATATGGAAAAAATATATCTGTCTGTGTGAATCCAAAGGATTCTCCTGGAGTAAGATTAAATTTCCAAAGATTCTCTCCTTTCTCCAAGAAGGTTTGGATAAAGGATTGTCAGCTAGTTCTCTAAAAGGACAGATTTCTGCATTATCCGTCTTGTTGCACAAACGACTGGCAGCTTTGCCAGATGTACAAGCTTTTGTTCAGGCTTTGGTTAGAATCAAGCCTGTTTACAGACCCATGACTCCTCCTTGGAGTCTAAATTTAGTTCTTTCAGTTCTTCAAGGGGTTCCGTTTGAACCTTTACATTCCATAGATATTAAGTTACTATCTTGGAAAGTTCTGTTTTTGGTTGCTATTTCTTCCGCTAGAAGAGTTTCTGAATTATCTGCTTTGCAGTGTGATCCACCCTATCTGGTGTTCCATTCAGATAAGGTTGTTTTGCGTACTAAGCCTGGTTTTCTTCCAAAAGTTGTTTCCAACAAGAACATCAACCAGGAAATAGTTGTTCCTTCTTTGTGTCCGAATCCAGTTTTCAAAGAAGGAACGTTTATTACACAATTTAGATGTTGTTCGTGCTTTAAAGTTCTATTTAGAAGCAACAAAAGATTTTAGACAAACCTCATCCTTGTTTGTCGTTTACTCTGGTAAGAGGAGAGGTCAAAAAGCTACTACTACCTCTCTCTCTTTCTGGCTGAAAAGCATTATCCGCTTGGCTTATGAGACTGCCGGACGGCAGCCTCCTGACCGTATCACAGCTCACTCTACTAGGGCTGTGGCTTCCACATGGGCCTACAAGAACGAGGCTTCTGTTGACCAGATATGTAAGGCAGCGACTTGGTCTTCTCTGCACACTTTTGCCAAATTCTACAAATTTGATATTTTCGCTTCTTCGGAGGCTATTTTTAGGAGAAAGGTTTTGCAAGCCGTGGTGCCTTCCGTTTAGGTAACCCGATTTGCTCCCTCCCTTCATCCGTGTCCTAAAGCTTTGGTATTGGTTCCCACAAGTAATGGATGACGCCGTGGACCGGACACACCAATGTTGGAGAAAACAGAATTTATGCTTACCTGATAAATTACTTTCTCCAACGATGTGTCCGGTCCACGGCCCGCCCTGGTTTTTTTTTTTTTTTTTAATCAGGTTGAAAAAAATTTCTTTATACACTACAGTCACCACGGCACCCTATAGTTTCTCCTTTTTCTCCTAACCGTCAGTCGAATGACTGGGGGGCGGAGCCGGAGGGGGAGCTATATGGACAGCTCTTGCTGTGTGCTCTCCTTGCCTTTCCCTGTGGGGGAGAACATTTGCCACAAGTAATGGATGACGCCGTGGACCGGACACACCATTGGAGAAAGTAATTTATCAGGTAAGCATAAATTCTGTTATATATATATATATATATAACAAGTACACAGCAGTTTAGCACTCACGATACAATCCTTTTGACCAGGGTGCATAGCAACATATTTCATAGACCTCCAACAAAAGCAGGCACTCACCGGGTTTGAAGTGGCAAAAAACTTTCTTCCAACAGAGTGACATTTCAGGGTTTTACCCCCGTCCTCAGACTCAAACGGCAACAATGAAATGCTCAACAACCTCCTTTAAATACCCTGTTCACCATACATGTGTTACCTCGTGTGCAAAACCAGGTGTTAGCAAGCACTTAGCATACTTCACTAATAAGCATTGCATGTAGCCTAGCAACCAAACACTAAGAATTCTAGATGCACCTAAGCAGTAGAATCTATACAACAATTAACAACATATATGTGTTTTTTTTTTTTTTAAAGTTGCCATATAATATCCGCTAACGTTACTTATAGAACATCCATTTACCAAATTATGTGTAGCGGTAATTACCCAGTGCCTGTGCAAGCGTCACTAATGGACGCTGTGGATATGTGTAACTTAGCAACTAATCGCATGCTAGACACATAGTATCCAATGTGTTAGCTATCTATACTATTACTCAGAAAATACATATAAACATAAAAACATAAAGAAATGTAAAGAAATGTTAAAAACGCTAGATCTCTATTCAGCATGTCAAGAAAACTTTTATATTAATACGGGGCTATTATAACTATTCCTAGGGCTCAAATAGCTACCTCTATTGGAAAGTATATAAACACAAAATAAAATAAAACACAATTGACCATAGTAGATTATAGTAAGGGCATATACATAGTGCCAATTAACTAATATATCCTTGGTCAATATTAGACCGGGGCGCAACGCAGCAGTGTACATATAGAAAATTACACACTATGTTACATCTAACTAAGTTGCCTAAACTGAACTTGAATAGCACATATATACATCTAGCAAATATGGAAATATAATTTGTGCAAGGCATGGAAAGATTGGCACCGGGACGTTACAGAAATCTGTGCCATTCAATTTTAGTATTAAGGCCCTTCGGGATCAGTGTGTCTAGTTCAAAAGTCTATCTCTACATAAGTATCTTATTCCGGTCCCCTCCTCTTGTCAACCAAGGGACATGATTAATGAGAGTATATCTTAATTCTGATACATTATGATTGTTCTGTAGGAAGTGGCGTGCCACAGGTTGTTCTGACTCTTTGTTCTTGATAGCTGCTCGGATGGCCCTTCTATGGTTAGCCATCCTTGTCCTCAGATCATCACTCATTTTTCCTACATAAAACAAACTACAAGGACAGTGTAGTAAATATACCACAAATTTGGTGGTACATGTCAACCTGTGTTTATAGAAGTATTTTTTCCTGTTCCTCAGATGATGAAAGAAGGATCCCATCAGTATTCCATTACATGTGGTACAACCGCTACATTTGTAGCAACCGGGTTTTGTATTATCCAACCATGTCTTTGTCTTGTAGCAATGTGTCAGGTCCATTTTTTGTAGAATGTCTTTTAAAGATCTTCCTCTCCTGAATCCTATCCTTGGTGTGTCCATCTTATTGAAGGGTAGTGTATCATCACTGCAGAGTATCTCCCAATTATCCTTTAGAATTCTACCAGACTCATTTTTATCTGCTGAGTATGTCATAGCCAGGGTCATTTTGTCTTCACTCACTACATTCATCTTTTTGTTTCTGACATCCTTGTCATTCAGTGCAGATATTCATTCAGAAGTCTTTTATGGTACCCCCTCTGTAGGAAACGTTGTCTCATCTCTTCCAATTGTATTTCTGCTTGCTTTTCATCTGTGGTTTTTCTTACCACCCTGATAAATTGAGATTTCTCTTGTAAGGTGTATCCAGTCCACGGATCATCCATTACTTGTGGGATATTCTCATTCCCAACAGGAAGTTGCAAGAGGACACCCACAGCAGAGCTGTTATATAGCTCCTCCCCTCACTACCATATCCAGTCATTCTCTTGCAACTCTCAACGCGCATGGAGGTAGTAAGAGGAGTGGTGAAAAATAGTTAGTTTATTTCCTTCAATCAAAAGTTTGTTATTTTTAAATAGTACCAGAGTTGTGCTATTTTATCTCAGGCATAGATAGAAGAAGAATCTGCCTGAGTTTTCTATGATCTTAGCAGGTTGTAACTAAGATCCATTGCTGTTCTCACATATGTCTGAGGAGAGAGGTAACTTCAGAGGGAGAATGGCGTGCAGTTTACTCTGCTTGAGGTATGTGCAGTTATAATTTTTTCTAGGATTGGAAATGCTAGAAAAGGCTGCTGATACCTGATAAATGTAAGTTAAGCCTGAATACAGTGATTTAATAACGACTGGTATCATGCTTGCTCTCAGGGGTAATACCCTTATAGAAATGCTATATAAAACGTTTGCTGGCATGTTTAATCGTTGGTGATAAAACTTTATTGGGGCCTAATTTTTTCCACATGGCTGGCTTTATTTTTGCCTAGAAACAGTTTCCTGAGGCTTTCCACTGTTGTAATATGAGTGGGAGGGGCCTATTTTAGCGCTTTTTTGCGCAGTTAAAATTACAGACTGAGACATCCAGTTTTCCTCAGAAGTTTCCTGAATGCTACAGGACATCTCTAAAGGGTCTAAAATCGTTTATTGGGGAAGGTAGGAGCCACAGTAGAGCTGTGGCAGTTTGTTGTGACTGATAAAAAACGTCTATGTCGTTTTTTTGATCCGTTTTTTGAACTAAGGGGTTAATCATCCATTTGCAAGTGGGTGCAATGCTCTGTTAGCCTATTACATACACTGTAAAAATTTCGTTTGTGTAACTGCCTTTTTTCACTGTTTTTAAAATTTTGACAAAATTTGTTTCTCTTAAAGGCACAGTACCGTTTGTTATATTTGCTTGTTAACTTGAATTAAAGTGTTTTCCAAACTTGCTAGTCTCATTGCTAGTCTGTATAAACATGTCTGACATAGAGGAAACTCCTTGTTCATTATGTTTAAAAGCCATGGTGGAACCCCCTCTTAGAATGTGTACCAATTGTACTGATTTCACTTTAAGCAATAAAGATCATATTTTGTCTTTAAAAAATTTATCACCAGAGGAATCTAACGAGGGGAAAGTTATGCCGACTAACTCTCCCCACGTGTCAGATCCTTTGACTCCCGCTCAAGGGACTCACGCTGAAATGGCGCCAAGTACATCTAGGGCGCCCATAGCGTTTACTTTACAAGACATAGTGGCAGTCATGGATAATACACTGTCAGCGGTATTAGCCAGACTACCTGAATTTAGAGGTAAGCGAGATAGCTCTGGGGTTAGACGAAATGCAGAGCATACTGACACTTTAAGAACCATGTCTGATACTGCCTCACAATATGCTGAAGCTGAGGAAGGAGAACTTCAGTCTGTGGGTGATGTTTCTGATTCAGGAAGGATACCTGATTCTGATATTTCTACATTTAAATTTAAGCTTGAACACCTCCGCGTGTTACTTAAGGAGGTTTTAGCTGCTCTGAATGACTGTGACACAATTGCAGTGCCAGAGAAATTGTGTAGACTGGATAAATACTATGCAGTGTCGGTGTGTACTGATGTTTTTCCAATACCTAAAAGGTTTACAGAAATTATTAATAAGGAATGGGATAGACCAGGTGTGCCGTTCTCTCCCCCTCCTATTTTTAGAAAAATGTTTCCTATAGACGCCACCACACGGGACTTATGGCAGACAGTCCCTAAGGTGGAGGGAGCAGTTTCTACTTTAACAAAGCGTACTACTATCCCTGTCGAGGACAGTTGTGCTTTTTCAGATCCAATGGATAAAAAATTAGAAGGTTACCTTAAGAAAATATTTAGTCAACAAGGTTTTATCCTACAGCCCCTTGCATGCATTGCCCCTGTCACTGCTGCTGCGGCGTTCTGGTTTGAGTCTCTGGAAGAAGCCTTACAGGTAGCGACTCCATTGGATGACATACTTGGCAAACTTAGAGCACTTAAGCTAGCCAATTCTTTTGTTTCTGATGCCATTGTTCATTTGACTAAACTAACAGCTAAGAATTCTGGTTTTGCTATACAGGCACGCAGGGCGCTATGGCTTAAATCATGGTCAGCTGACGTGACTTCAAAATCTAAGCTGCTTAACATTCCCTTCAAGGGGAAGACCTTATTCGGGCCTGGTTTGAAGGAGATTATTGCTGATATCACTGGAGGAAAAGGCCATGCCCTTCCTCAGGACAGGTCCAAATCCAGGGCCAAACAGTCTAATTTTCGTGCCTTTCGAAACTTCAAGGCAGGTGCGGCATCAACCTCCTCTAATGCAAGACAAGAGGGAACTGTTGCTCAGTCCAAGGCGGTCTGGAGGCCTAACCAGACCTGGAACAAAGGTAAGCAGGCTAAAAAAACCTGCTGCTGCCTCTAAGACAGCATGAAGGAACGGCCCCCTATCCGGTAACGGATCTAGTGGGGGCAGACTTTCACTCTTCGCCCAGGCATGGGCAAGAGATGTTCAGGATCCCTGGGCATTGGAAATTATATCTCAGGGATATCTTCTGGACTTCAAAGTTTCTCCCCCAAAAGGGAGATTTCACCTTTCACAATTATCTGCAAACCAGATAAAGAGAGAGGCATTCTTACACTGTGTACGAGACCTCCTAGTTATGGGAGTGATCCATCCAGTTCCAAAAGAGGAACAAGGACAGGGTTTTTACTCAAATCTGTTTGTGGTTCCCAAAAAGGAGGGAACCTTCAGACCAATTTTGGATCTAAAGATCTTAAACAAATTCCTCAGAGTTCCATCATTCAAGATGGAAACTATTCGTACCATCCTGCCTATGATCCAGGAGGGTCAATATATGACTACAGTGGATCTAAAGGATGCTTATCTTCACATTCCGATACACAAAGATCATCATCGGTTTCTCAGGTTTGCCTTTCTGGACAGGCATTACCAGTTTGTAGCTCTTCCTTTTGGATTAGCTACAGCCCCAAGAATCTTCACCAAGGTTCTAGGGTCGCTTCTGGCGGTTCTAAGGCCGCGGGGCATTTCGGTGGCCCCTTATTTAGACGACATCCTGATACAGGCGTCAAACTTCCAGATTGCCAAGTCTCATACGGACATAGTACTGGCATTTCTGAGGTCGCATGGGTGGAAAGTGAACGAGGAAAAGAGTTCTCTATCCCCACTCACAAGAGTTTCCTTCCTAGGGACTCTGATAGATTCTATAGAAATGAAAATTTACCTGACGGAGTCCAGGTTATCAAAGCTTCTAAATTCCTACCGTATTCTTCATTCTATTTCGCGCCCTTCGGTGGCTCAGTGCATGGAAGTAATCGGCTTAATGGTAGCGGCAATGGACATAGTGCCGTTTGCACGCTTACATCTCAGACTGCTGCAACTATGCATGCTCAGTCAGTGGAACGGGGATTACACAGATTTGTCCCCTCTACTAAATCTGGATCAAGAGACCAGGGATTCTCTTCTCTGGTGGCTATCTCGGGTCCATCTGTCCAAAGGTATGACCTTTCGCAGGCCAGATTGGACAATTGTGATGACAGATGTCAGCCTTCTAGGTTGGGGTGCAGTCTGGAACTCCCTGAAGGCTCAGGGATCATGGACTCAGGAGGAGTCACTCCTTCCAATAAATATTCTGGAATTGAGAGCGATATTCAATGCTCTTCAAGCTTGGCCTCAGTTAGCAACTCTGAGGTTCATCAGATTTCAGTCGGACAACATCACGACTGTGGCTTACATCAACCATCAAGGGGGAACAAGAAGTTCCCTAGCGATGTTAGAAGTCTCAAAGATAATTCGCTGGGCGGAGATTCACTCTTGCCACCTATCAGCTATCCATATCCCAGGTGTAGAGAACTGGGAGGCGGATTTTCTAAGTCAACAGACTTTTCATCCGGGGGAGTGGGAACTCCATCCGGAGGTGTTTGCACAAGTGGTTCATCGCTGGGGCAAACCATTGTTACGGATCCAGGTCCAGGGACCCCAAGGCAACGCTGATAGATGCTCTAGCAGCGCCCTGGTCTTTCAACCTGGCTTATGTGTTTCCACCGTTTCCTTTGCTCCCTCGACTGATTGCCAAGATCAAGCAGGAGAGAGCATCTGTGATTCTAATAGCGCCACGCAGGACCTGGTATGCAGATCTAGTGGACATGTCATCCTTTCCACCATGGACTTTGCCTCTGAGACAGGACCTTCTACTTCAGGGTCCTTTCCACCATCCAAATCTAATTTCTCTGAGACTGACTGCATGGAGATTGAACGCCTGATTTTATCAAAGCGTGGTTTCTCCGAGTCAGTCATTGATACCTTGATACAGGCAGGAAAATTTATCATAAAATATGGCGTAAATATCTTTACTGGTGTGAATCCAAGGGTTACTCATGGAGTAAAGTCAGGATTCCCAGGATATTATCCTTTCTCCAAGATGGTTTGGAAAAAGGATTGTCAGCTAGTTCCTTAAAGGGACAGATTTCTGCTCTGTCTATTCTTTTGCACAAGCGTCTGGCAGATGTTCCAGACGTTCAGGCATTTTGCCAGGCTTTGGTTAGAATCAAGCCTGTGTTTAGACCGTTTGCTTCGCCATGGAGCTTAAATTTGGTTCTTAAGGTTCTTCAAGGAGTTCCATTTGAACCTCTCCATTCCATAGATATCAAACTTTTATCTTGGAAAGTTCTTTTTTTGGTAGCTATTTCCTCGGCTCGTAGAGTCTCTGAGTTATCTGCCTTACAATGTGATTCTCCTTATCTGATTTTCCATACGGATAAGGTTGTCCTGCGTACCAAACCTGGGCTTTTACCTAAGGTGGTATCTAACAAGAATATCAATCAAGAGATTGTTGTTCCATCATTGTGTCCTAATCCTTCTTCAAAGAAGGAACGTCTATTACACAATCTAGACGTGGTTCGTGCTTTGAAGTTTTACTTACAAGCTACTAAAGATTTTCGACAAACATCTGCTTTATTTGTGGTTTACTCGGGACAGAGGAGAGGTCAAAAGGCTTCGGCAACCTCTCTTTCTTTTTGGCTAAGAAGCATAATACGTTTAGCTTATGAGACTGCTGGACAGCAGCCCCCTGAAAGGATTACAGCTCATTCGACTAGAGCTGTGGCTTCCACCTGGGCCTTTAAAAATGAGGCGTCTGTTGAACAGATTTGCAAGGCGGCGACTTGGTCTTCGCTTCATACCTTTTCAAAATTCTACAAATTTTACACTTTTGCTTCTTCGGAGGCTATTTTTGGGAGAAAGGTTTTACAGTCAGTGGTACCTTCCGTTTAAGTACCTGCCTTGTCCCTCCCTTCATCCGTGTACTTTAGCTTTGGTATTGGTATCCCACAAGTAATGGATGATCCGTGGACTGGATACACCTTACAAGAGAAAACACAATTTATGCTTACCTGATAAATTTATTTCTCTTGTGGTGTATCCAGTCCACGGCCCGCCCTGTCATTTTAAGGCAGGTAATTTTTAAATTTAAACTACAGTCACCACTGCACCCTATGGTTTCTCCTTTCTCTGCTTGTTTTCTGTCGAATGACTGGATATGGTAGTGAGGGGAGGAGCTATATAACAGCTCTGCTGTGGGTGTCCTCTTGCAACTTCCTGTTGGGAAAGAGAATATCCCACAAGTAATGGATGATCCGTGGACTGGATACACCACAAGAGAAATAAATTTATCAGGTAAGCATAAATTGTGTTTTTGGAAGGGCTTTCTTCAAGGCAGGCGGATGGTAGCTCGAAGCTTCCAATAAAGAATTTTTATCCATCGGTTTTCGGTACAATGTGGTGCTAATCCTATTATCCTTTTTGTATAGTTTAAGATCTAGGAATTCTATCTCGTTCCTGTTGTGATTCATCTTGAATTTCAATGACTGATGTTCAGAGTTGAGTTCATTGAACCATGTTATGAGGTCCCGTTGTTTTCAAATTCTGACATAAATAAGTTGGCATACGAAGGTGCCACACTGGAGCCCATAGCTTTGCCCATAAGTTGGAGAAAAAACTGTTTTTCAAAACGAAAATAATTTTTCTGCAGGCATGTCTTCAATAAATCATTATGAGTTCAAAAGGTGGACCCACATATGGATATTTCAATAGCTGTTTCCTCACTGCTGCCAAGCCTTTTTGGTGGGGAATGACGGTGTACAAGCTAGTGACATCTAGTGTCACTAGCCAGTCTTCTTCCTTGACATGTAGGTCTCTAAGGGACATGATAACTTTGTTGGAATCCTTGATATATGTATTCATGTTCTGGACCAGGGTTGCAGTAGGCTATCCACATAAATTGCAAGTGGTTAAAGTATGGACCCCACCGCAGAGACAATGGGGCGCCCGGGAGGTCTTTGTAGGTCTTTGTGGATCTTAGGTAGTGTATAGAAGATTGGAGTCTTTGGGTAATCAACCTTTAGGTATGCCATCGTTTGTTGGTCTATCCATTTGTCATTATACACATCCGTAAGATAGTCATCTATCTCTTTCTTGAACTTTTGGGTTGGGTCTCTTGGCAATTTGCAGTAAACCAACGTATCATCCAGTTGGGAGAGTATTTCTTCCCGGTAGTAGCTGTAATCCAAGATGACAATTGCCCCACCTTTGTCCCCTCTCCTTAGCACAATAGTGTTATCTTCAGCCAAACTCTTCATGGCTGCTCTTTCTTTTTTGCTCAGGTTGAACCTGACTGCTTCCTTTTGTTCTGTTGTTGATATATTCAGATCTTTCTCCATTTTTTTGCAAAAGGTTTGTATCGTGTGGTTAGTACTTTTAGGGTCAAAACTGCCTTTCTTTCTGAAGTCAGATCTCTGTTGACCTTGTGCATCTCTGAAGAATTCCTTTAACCTGAGTGAACGTTAAAATCGCTGCATGTCAATATGCAATTCAAACTTGTCTGTGTATTTGTTGGGGACACAAGATAATCCTTTCTGAAGCAATGATCGGTCATCTTCTGTGAGCATCCTTTGGCTGATGTTCACTACCATATCCTCTTTCATCTCCTTTGTCATGGGGGTCTGCCTCTTATGTTGCCCCCTCCTCCGTTTTTTTACCTCGTTGTCACCCCTCTTTTAACTTGCGTATCAGTCGGTATGCCTTGTTCAGGTGCTGTATCCGAGTCCGTTAGGGAGCCTGAGCTAACCAATGTGGTTAGGTTCCACGGTCTCCTTGCTCTGTAATTTTCTAGGGTGGAATTCCCTTAATCTTTGTCTCTCCTCGGGTTTCAAGAGCCACCTGTATACATTTTTCTCCCGGTAATCATCTAATACTGCTTCAAACTTTCTGTTCTTGAAGGCAGTTAGTTCTTTCTGATGCTGTTCTACTTTTTTTGCCACTTTAAACCCGGTGAGTGCCTGCTTTTGTTGGAGGTATATATATATATATATATATATATATATATTATTATTATTCTTTATTTATAAAGCGCCGACAGATTCCGCAGCGCTGCCCATGGGTACAAGGATAACAGTACAGTATAGAAACAATACGATAAGACACAAAATGTTACAGACAAATACAGGGGGAATTGAGGGCCCTGTTCCTGTGGGAACTTATATATATATATATATATATATATATATTTAAAGGCATATATACATACATATATAAATATATACAGTGTATATATATATATATATATATATATATACATATATCTCATTGCAATCCTGTGCTCGTGTTTGTTTGAGCTGGCAGCTGTTATTTTTTTTTGTTCAAAACAAGCTCCATTAAAGTCTATGGGGGGTAGTTATCAACATGTCAACTTTCCTGCCTTCGCCGGCCCAATACGCCCGCCTAAGCTCGCCTCACATCGCCGCCACGGACCTGAAAAAATTTGCCTAAGTTATCAAGTAAAGCTGTCAAAAAGCTGCGGGGCGATGAGCAGCGGACTGTGAGAGTTATCACTCATCCGATCTCGCTGCTCTTCGGCTGTTTGACAGCTTTCTTGCTAGCCTGTCACTAAGCACTCACACTAAACTACACTGTTCTACCCCCTATACAGGCGCCCCCGGAGCCCCCCGCAACTAAATAAAGTTACTAACCCCTAAACCGCCGCTCCTAGACCCCGCCGCAAGTCTTATAAATGTATTAACCCCTAAACCGCCGCTCCCGGACACCGCTGCCACCTACATTATAACTAGTAACCCCTATCCTGCCCCCCCTATACCGCCGCCCTCTATAATAAAGTTATTAACCCCTTTCCTGCTGATCCCGCACCTTGCCGCAAATAAATAAATAGTTTAACCCCTAAACCGCCGCTCCCTGAACCCGCCGCAACCTATATTAAATTTATTAACCCCTATCCTGCCCCCCTACACCGTCGCCACCTATAATACATTTATTAACCCCTATCCTGCCCCCCACTACAACGCCGCCACTGTAATAAAATTATTAACCCCTAAACCTAAGTCTAACACTAACCCTAACACCCCTTTAACTTAAATATTAATTAAATAAATCTAAATAATATTTCTATTATTAACTAAGTTAATCCTATTTAAAACTAAATTCTTACCTATAAAATAAACCCTAATATAGCTACAATATAAATAATAATTATATTGTAGCTATCTTAGGATTTATTTTTATTTTACAGGTACCTTTTAATTTATTTTAACTAGGTACAATAGCTATTAAATAGTTATTAACTATTTAATAGCTTACCTAGCTAAAATAAAGAGAAATGTACCTGTAAACTAAAAACTAACCTAAGTTACAATTACACCTAACACTACACTACACTATACTTTAATAAATTATTCCTATTTAAAACTAAATACTTACCTGTAAAATAAACCCTAAGATAGCTACAATGTAATTAATAATTACATTGTAGCTATTTTAGGATTTATATTTATTTTACAGGTAACTTTGTATTTATTTTAGCTAGTTAGAATAGTTATTAAATAGTTATTAACTATTTAATAACTACCTAGCTAAAAGAAATACAAAATTACCTGTAAAATAAATCCTAACCTAAGTTACAATTAAACCTAATACTACACTATCATTACATTAATTAAATAAATTAACTACAAATAACTACAATTAAATACAATTACATAAACTAACTAAAGTACAAAAAATAAAAAAAGCTACAAACATTTTAAAAAATATTGGCTGTTCCGATCAGCCAATAGAATGCGAGCTCAATCTGATTGGCTGACTGGATCAGCCAATCGGATTGAACTTGAATCTGATTGGCTGATTCAATCAGCCAATTAGATTTTTCCTACCTTAATTCCGATTGGCTGATAGAATCCTATCAGCCAATCGGAATTGAAGGGACGCCATCTTGGATGACGTCCCTTAAAGGAGCCTTCATTCGTTTGTAGTCCGTCGGGAAAGAAGGATGTTCCGCGTCGGCGGGATGAAGATTCAAGACCCGGCTTAGAAGATGACCTTGCCCGGATAGAAGACTTCTTCAGCGCCACTTGGAAGATGACAGCGCCCGGATGGAAGAGTTCTTCAGCGCCGCTTGGAGGATCACTTCATCGGATGGAAGATTTCTTCAGCACCGCTTGGAGGATCACTTCTGCCGGTCCGGGTCTCCTCTTCAGTTCCATCGGTGGCTCGGCTGAGTGAAGACGACTAAAGGTAGGATGATCTTCAGGGGATTAGTGTTAGGTTATTTTAAGGGGGGGTTGGGTTAGATTAGGGGTATGTGGGTGGTGGGATTTAATGTTGGGGGGGTTGTATTTTTCTTTTACAGGCAAAAGAGCTGAATTCTTTGGGGCATGCCCCCACAAAAGGCCCTTTTAAGGGCTGGTAAGGTAAAAGAGCTTTGAACTTTTTTAATGTAGAATAGGGTAGGGCATTTTTTTATTTTGGGGGGGTTTGTTATTTTATTAGGGGGCTTAGATTAGGTGTAAGTAGCTTAAAATTGTTGTAATATTTTTTTAAATGTTTGTAACTTATTTTTTTTATTTTTTGTAACTTAGCTTTTTTAATTTTTTGTACTTTAGTTAGTTTATGTAATTGTATTTAATTGTTGTTATTTGTAGTTAATTTATTTAATTAATGTAATGATAGTGTAGTGTTAGGTTTAATTGTAACTTAGGTTAGGATTTATTTTACAGGTAATTTTGTATTTCTTTTAGCTAGGTAGTTATTAAATAGTTAATAACTATTTAATAACTATTCTAACTAGCTAAAATAAATACAAAGTTACCTGTAAAATAAATATAAATCCTAAGATAGCTACAATGTAATTATTAATTATATTGTAGCTATCTTAGGGTTTATTTTACAGGTAAGTATTTAGTTTTAAATAGGAATAATTTATTAAAGTATAGTGTAGTGATAGGTGTAATTGTAACTTAGGTTAGTTTTTAGTTTACAGGTACATTTCTCTTTATTTTAGCTAGGTAAGCTATTAAATAGTTAATAACTATTTAATAGCTATTGTACCTAGTTAAAATAAATTGAAAGGTACCTGTAAAATAAAAATAAATCCTAAGATAGCTACAATATAATTATTATTTATATTGTAGCTATATTAGGGTTTATTTTATAGGTAAGTATTAAGTTTTAAATAGGATTAATTTAGTTCATAATAGAAATATTATTTAGATTTATTTATTAATATTTAAGTTAGGGGGGTGTTAGGGTTAGTGTTAGACTTAGGTTTAGGGGTTAATAATTTTATTACAGTGGCGGCGGTGTAGTGGGGGGCAGGATAGGGGTTAATAAATGTATTATAGGTGGCGACGGTGTAGGGGGGGCAGATTAGGGGTTAATAAATTTAATATAGGTTGCGGCAGGGTCAGGGAGCGGCGGTTTAGGGGTTAAACTATTTATTTGCGGCGAGGTGCGGGATCGGCAGGATAGGGGTTAATAACTTTATTATAGAGGGCGGCGGTATAAGGGGGGCGGGATAAGGGGTTACTAGGTATAATGTAGGTGGCGGTGGGCTCCGGGAGCGGCGGTTTAGGGGTTAATATGTATAGAGTAGCTTGCGGTGGGCTCCGTGAGCGGCGGTTTAGGGGTTAATCATTTTATTTAGTTGCGGTGGTGTAGGGGGACAGATTAGTGGTGTTTAGACTCGGGGTACATGTTAGGGTGTTAGGTGTAGACAGCTCCCATAGGAATGAATGGGATGTCTGGCAGCAGCGAACTTGTACTTTCGCTATGGTCAGACTCCCATTGATTCCTATGGGATCCGCCGCCTCCAGGGTGGCGGTTTGAAAACCAGGTACGCTGGGCCGTAAAAGTGCCGAGCATACCTGCTAGTTTTTTGATAACTAGCAAAAGTAGTCAGATTGTGCCGCACTTGTGTGCGGAACATCTGGAGTGACGTAAGAATCGATCTGTGTCGGACTGAGTCCGGCAGATCGAAGTTTACGTCACAAAATTCTACTTTTGCCGGTCTCTAGCCTTTGATAACTAAGGCGAATCAGCCTTGCCACAAATAAGCTGCGGAATTCCAGCGTATTTGAGGTTGACGGCTTGATAACTACCCCCCTATGGGGGAATACTATCCTGCGTTCGCAACTTTGCAAACTTTTTTTTCTGCGCAAGGATGCAACCGTGAGAGATCGAAAGTTTTACTTGCGACCTGTAATACGTGTGCAACTGGTTCAATACGTGCAATGGTAAAAAAAAGTTGAATGCAGATAAATCCCTTGCGGGAGCGGAAATTTGTGCTAGCCCTTAATATATTAGCAATTTATATAAACACTTTGCTTTTTAGATACATATACACAGTATGCAAACATATATATTATGGTACATATATATATATATATATATATATATATATATATATATATATATATATATATATATATATATATATATATATCACATAAAAACACACTGTTATTTAACTCTGCTGTTATGTTCTCAATCAGTGTTATCATATAGAAAAAGTGGGATGTGACATTCTAACGGCTAGATTTGGAGTTTTATCGGTAACGACCCGAAAAACTAACGCCGGCTTTTTTCTGGCCGCACCATAAAAATAACTCTGGTATTGAGAGTCCACATAAAGGCTGCGTTAGGCTCCAAAAAAGGAGCGTAGAGCATTTTTAACGCAGCTTCAACTCTCGATACCAGAGTTGCTTACGGACGCGGCCAGCCTCAAAAACGTGCTCGTGCACGATTCCCCCATAGGAAACAATGGGGCTGTTTGAGCTGAAAAAAAAACCAAACACCTGCAAAAAAGCCGCGTTCAGCTCCTAACGCAGCCTCATTGTTTGCTATGCGGTAACCCTTCCTACGTCTGCACTTAACACTCTAACATGTACCCCGAGTCTAAACACCCCTAACCTTACACTTATGAACCCCTAATCTGCCGCCCCCGCTATCGCTGACCCCTGCATATTATTATTAACCCCTAATCTGCCGCTCTGTAAACCGCCGCTACTTACATTATCCCTATAAAAGGATTTCTTTTACAGGTAAATTTGTAATTATTTTAACTATTTTAGCTATTGTACCTGGTTAAAATAAATACAAAGTTACCTGTAAAATAAATATAAATCCTAAAATAGCTATAATATAATTATAATTTATATTGTAGCTATATTAGGATTTATTTTACAGGTAAGTATTTAGCTTTAAATAGGAATAATTTATTTAATAAGAGTTAATTAATTTCGTTAGATTTAAATTATATTTCTTCTGTTATGTGCGATCAGTCCACGGGTCATCATTACTTCTGGGATATAACTCCTCCCCAACAGGAAATGCAAGAGGATTCACCCAGCAGAGCTGATATAGCTCCTCCCCTCTACGTCAGTCCCAGTCATTCTCTTGCACCCAACGACTAGATAGGATGTGTGAGAGGACTATGGTGATTATACTTAGTTTTTATGACTTCAATCAAAAGTTTGTTATTTTACAATAGCACCGGAGCGTGTTATTACTTCTCTGGCAGAGTTTGAAGAAGAATCTACCAGAGTTTATTACTATGATTTTAACCGGAGTAGTTAAGATCATATTGCTGTTCTCGGCCATCTGAGGGAGGTAAAGGCTTCAGATCAGGGGACAGCGGGCAGATGAATCTGCATTGAGGTATGTAGCAGTTTTTATTTTCTGAATGGAATTGATGAAAAAATCCTGCTATACCGTTATAATGACATGTATGTATACACTTCAGTATTCTGGGAATGGTTTTTCACCGGAACTACTCTGTTAAAGGTCACTAATCCTTTTAATAAATATTGTCATGTTAAACGTTTTTGCTGGAATGTAGAATCGTTTACATTGCTGAGGTACTGAGTAAATAAATGTTTGGGCATTATTTTCCACTTGGCAGTTGTCTGCTTTAAATTGTGACAGTTTCGTTTCTCCTCACTGCTGTGTGTGAGAGGGAGGGGCCGTTTTGGCGCTCTTTTGCTACGCATCAAAAAATTCCAGTCAGCTACTATTATATTTCCTGCATGATCCGGTTCACTGACAGATCTCAGGGGTCTTCAAACTTCTTTGAAGGGAGGTACATTCTCTCAGCAGAGCTGTGAGAATTTTTATTGACTGTGAATAAAAACGTTACTCTATAATTTTTTATGTCAAATTTAGTTATTTACTAATGGGAACAAACCTTTGCTAAAAGTTGTGTTATTTTAAACTTGATGCTATAACTGTTTCAGTTCATTATCTCAACTGTCATTTAATCGTTAAAGTACCTCTTTGAGGCACAGTACGTTTTTGCTAAAAAAGATTATAACCAGGTTGCAAGTTATTGCTAGTGTGTTAAACATGTCTGACTCAGAGAATATCTGTGTCATTTGTTCCAATGCCAAGGTGGAGCCCAATAGAAATTTATGTACTAACTGTATTGATGCTACTTTAAATAAAAGTCAATTTGTACAATGTGAACAAATTTCACCAAACTGCGAGGGAAGAGTTATGCCGACTAACTCGCCTCACGCGGCAGTACCTGCATCTCCCGCCCGGGAGGTGAGTGATATTATGGCGCCTAATACATCTGGGCGGCCATTACAGATAACATTACATGATATGGCTACTGTTATGACTGAAGTTTTGTCTAAATTACCAGAACTAAGAGGCAAGCGTGATCACTCTGGGGTGAGAACAGAGTGCGCTGACAATACTAGGGCCATGTCTGATACTGCGTCACAGCTTGCAGAGCATGAGGACGGAGAGCTTCATTCTGTGGGTGACGGTTCTGATCCAAACAGATTGGATTCAGATATTTCAAATTTTAAATTTAAATTGGAGAACCTCCGTGCATTACTAGGGGAGGTCTTAGCAGCTCTCAATGATTGTAACACCGTTGCAATACCAGAGAAAATGTGTAGGTTGGATAAATACTTTGCGGTACCGGCGAGTACTGACGTTTTTCCTATACCTAAGAGATTAACTGAAATTGTTACTAAGGAGTGGGATAGACCCGGTGTGCCGTTCTCACCCCCTCCAATATTTAGAAAGATGTTTCCAATAGACGCCACTACTCGGGACTTATGGCAAACGGTCCCTAAGGTGGAGGGAGCAGTTTCTACTTTAGCTAAGCGTACCACTATCCCGGTGGAGGATAGCTGTGCTTTTTCAGATCCAATGGATAAAAAATTAGAGGGTTACCTTAAGAAAATGTTTGTTCAACAAGGTTTTATATTGCAACCCCTTGCATGTATCGCGCCGATTACGGCTGCGGCAGCATTTTGGATTGAGTCTCTGGAAGAGAACCTTAGTTCGTCTACGCTAGACGACATTATGGACAGGCTTAGAGTCCTTAAACTAGCCAATTCATTCATTTCGGAGGCCGTAGTACATTTAACTAAACTTACGGCTAAGAACTCTGGATTCGCCATACAGGCACGTAGAGCACTGTGGCTAAAATCCTGGTCAGCTGATGTTACTTCTAAGTCTAAATTACTTAATATACCTTTCAAGGGGCAGTCTTTATTTGGGCCCGGGTTGAAAGAAATTATCGCTGACATTACAGGAGGTAAGGGCCACGCCCTACCTCAAGACAAAGCCAAAGCTAAGGCTAGACAGTCTAATTTTCGTTCCTTTCGGAATTTCAAACCTGGAGCAGCGTCAACCTCCACTGCACCAAAACGGGAAGGAGCTGTTGCTCGTTACAGACAAGGCTGGAAACCTAACCAGTCCTGGAATAAGGGCAAACAGACCAGGAAACCTGCTGCTGCCCCAAAGACAGCATGAACCGAGAGCCCCCGATCCGGGACCGGATCTAGTGGGGGGCAGACTTTCTCTCTTCGCTCAGGCCTGGGCAAGAGATGTTCAGGATCCCTGGGCGCTGGAGATCATATCTCAGGGATACCTTCTAGACTTCAAATTATCTCCCCCAAAAGGGAGATTTCATCTGTCAAGGTTGTCAACAAACCAGATAAAGAAAGAAGCGTTTCTACGCTGTGTACAAGATCTGTTATTAATGGGAGTGATCCATCCAGTTCCGCGGTCGGAACAAGGACAAGGGTTCTACTCAAACCTGTTTGTGGTTCCCAAAAAAGAGGGAACTTTCAGGCCAATCTTAGATTTAAAGATTCTAAACAAATTCCTAAGAGTTCCATCGTTCAAAATGGAAACTATTCGGACAATCTTACCTATGATCCAAAAGGGTCAGTACATGACCACAGTGGATTTAAAAGATGCTTACCTTCACATACCGATTCACAAAGATCATCAACGGTATCTACGGTTTGCCTTCCTAGACAGGCACTACCAGTTTGTAGCTCTTCCATTCGGATTGGCTACGGCCCCAAGAATCTTCACAAAGGTTCTGGGCGCCCTTCTGGCGGTACTAAGACCGCGAGGGATTTCGGTAGCTCCGTACCTAGACGACATTCTAATACAAGCTTCAAGCTTTCAAACTGCCAAGTCTCATACAGAGTTAGTTCTGGCATTTCTAAGGTCGCATGGATGGAAAGTGAACGAAAAGAAAAGTTCTCTTTTTCCTCTCACAAGAGTTCCATTCTTGGGGACTCTTATAGATTCTGTAGAAATGAAGATTTACCTGACAGAAGACAGGTTAACAAGGCTTCAGGATGCATGCCGTGTCCTTCATTCCATTCAACACCCGTCAGTAGCTCAATGCATGGAGGTGATCGGCTTAATGGTAGCGGCAATGGACATAGTACCTTTTGCACGCCTACACCTCAGACCGCTGCAATTGTGCATGCTAAGTCAGTGGAATGGGGATTACTCAGATTTGTCCCCTACCCTGAATCTGAATCAAGAGACCAGAAATTCTCTTCTATGGTGGCTTTATCGGCCACACCTGTCCAGGGGGATGCCATTCAGCAGGCCAGACTGGACAATCGTAACAACAGACGCCAGCCTACTAGGTTGGGGCGCTGTCTGGAATTCTCTGAAGACTCAGGGATTATGGAATCAGGAGGAGAGTCTCCTTCCAATAAACATTCTGGAATTGAGGGCAGTTCTCAATGCCCTTCTAGCTTGGCCCCAATTAACAACTCAGGGGTTCATCAGGTTTCAGTCGGACAATATCACGACTGTAGCTTACATCAACCATCAGGGAGGGACAAGAAGCTCCCTAGCAATGATGGAAGTATCAAAGATAATTCGCTGGGCAGAGTCTCACTCTTGCCACCTGTCAGCAATCCACATCCCGGGAGTGGAAAACTGGGAGGCGGATTTCTTGAGTCGCCAGACTTTTCATCCGGGAGAGTGGGAACTTCATCCGGAGATTTTTGCCCAAATACTTCGACGTTGGGGCAAACCAGAGATAGATCTCATGGCGTCTCGCCAGAACGCCAAACTTCCTCACTACGGGTCCAGATCCAGGGATCCGGAAGCGGTTCTGATAGATGCTTTGACAGCACCTTGGAACTTCGGGATGGCTTATGTGTTTCCACCCTTCCCGCTGCTTCCTCGATTGATTGCGAAAATCAAACAAGAGAGAGCATCTGTGATTCTAATAGCGCCTGCATGGCCACGCAGGACTTGGTATGCAGATCTAGTGGACATGTCATCCTGTCCGCCTTGGTCTCTACCTCTGAGACAGGACCTTCTGATACAGGGTCCATTCAAACATCAAAATCTAACTTCTCTGAAACTGACTGCTTGGAAATTGAACGCTTGATTTTATCAAAGCGTGGTTTTTCTGAGTCGGTTATTGATACCCTGATCCAGGCTAGGAAGCCTGTTACCAGAAAGATTTACCATAAAATATGGCGCAAATACCTATACTGGTGCGAATCCAAACGTTACTCCTGGAGTAAGGTTAGGATCCCTAGGATATTGTCCTTTCTACAAGAAGGTCTAGAAAAGGGTTTATCGGCTAGTTCATTAAAGGGACAGATTTCAGCTCTGTCCATCTTGTTGCACAGGCGTCTGTCAGAAAATCCAGACGTCCAGGCTTTTTGTCAAGCTTTAGCTAGGATCAAGCCTGTGTTTAAAGCCGTTGCTCCGCCATGGAGTTTAAACTTAGTTCTTAACGTTTTACAAGGTGTTCCATTTGAACCCCTTCATTCCATTGATATAAAATTGTTATCGTGGAAAGTTCTATTTTTAATGGCTATTTCCTCGGCTCGAAGAGTCTCTGAGTTATCAGCCCTACATTGTGATTCTCCTTATCTGATCTTTCACTCAGACAAGGTAGTTCTGCGTACTAAACCTGGGTTCTTACCTAAGGTAGTTACTAACAGGAATATCAATCAAGAGATTGTTGTTCCATCCTTGTGTCCAAATCCTTCTTCAAAGAAGGAACGTTTTCTACACAATCTGGATGTAGTTCGTGCCCTCAAGTTCTACTTGCAGGCAACTAAAAATTTTCGCCAAACTTCTTCCTTGTTTGTCGTTTATTCTGGACAGAGGAGAGGTCAAAAAGCTTCTGCTACCTCTCTCTCTTTCTGGCTTCGTAGCATAATACGTTTAGCCTATGAGACTGCTGGACAGCAGCCTCCTGAAAGAATTACAGCTCACTCCACTAGAGCTGTGGCTTCCACTTGGGCCTTTAAGAATGAGGCCTCTGTTGAACAGATTTGCAAGGCTGCAACGTGGTCTTCGCTTCATACTTTTTCCAAATTTTACAAATTTGACACTTTTGCTTCTTCGGAGGCTATTTTTGGGAGAAAGGTTCTTCAGGCAGTGGTTCCTTCTATATAATGAGCCTGCCTATCCCTCCCGTCATCCGTGTACTTTTGCTTTGGTATTGGTATCCCAGAAGTAATGATGACCCGTGGACTGATCGCACATAACAGAAGAAAACATAATTTATGCTTACCTGATAAATTCCTTTCTTCTGTTGTGCGATCAGTCCACGGCCCGCCCTGTTTTTTAAGGCAGGTAAATATTTTTTAAATTATACTCCAGTCACCACTTCACCCTTGGTTACTCCTTTCTCGTTGATTCTTGGTCGAATGACTGGGACTGACGTAGAGGGGAGGAGCTATATCAGCTCTGCTGGGTGAATCCTCTTGCATTTCCTGTTGGGGAGGAGTTATATCCCAGAAGTAATGATGACCCGTGGACTGATCGCACAACAGAAGAAAGGAATTTATCAGGTAAGCATAAATTATGTTTTAATTTAGGGGGGTGTTAGTATTAGGGTTAGACTTAGCTTTAGGGGTTAATACATTTATTAGAATAGCGGCGAGATTCGGTCGGCAGATTAGGGGTTAATAATTGAAGTTAGGTGTCGGCGATGTTAGGGAGGGCAGATTAGGGGTTAATACTATTTATTATAGGGTTAGTGAGGCGGATTAGGGGTTAATAACTTTATTATAGTAGCGCTCAGGTCCGGTCGGCAGATTAGGGGTTAATAAGTGTAGGCAGGTGGAGGCGACGTTGAGGGGGCAGATTAGGGGTTAATAAATATAATATAGGGGTCGGCGGTGTTAGGGGCAGCAGATTAGGGGTACATAAGGATAACGTAGGTGGCGGCGCTTTGCGGTCGGCAGATTAGGGGTTAATAAGTGTAGGCAGGTGGAGGCGACATTGTGGGGGGCAGGTTAGGGGTTAATAAATATAATACAGGGGTCGGCGGTGTTAGGGGCAGCAGATTAGGGGTACATAAGTATAACGTAGGTGGCGGTCGGCAGATTAGGGGTTAAAAAATTTTTTCCGAGTGTCGGCGATGTGGGGGGGCCTCGGTTTAGGGGTATATAGGTAGTTTATGGGTGTTAGTGTACTTTAGAGCACAGTAGTTAAGAGCTTTATAAACCGGCGTTAGCCCAGAAAGCTCTTAACTACTGACTTTTTTCCTGCGGCTGGAGTTTTGTTGTTAGATGTCTAACGCTCACTTCAGAAACGACTCTAAATACCGGAGTTATAAAAATCCCATTGAAAAGATAGGATACGCAATTTACGTAAGGGGATCTGCGGTATGGAAAAGTCGCGGCTGAAAAGTGAGCGTTAGACCCTATTTTGAGTGACTCCAAATACCGGCGGTAGCCTAAAACCAGCGTTAGGAGCCTCTAACGCTGGTTTTCATGGCTACCGCCAAACTCCAAAACTAGGCCTAAGAGCGATAGTACTATCCTCTGCTGTGAGAATATTAGTTTGTTTTAAGAACACTATTATTTTTGCTAAAAGCTCACTACATGAAATAATATGATTGACATAACATTAAACAAGCTTGTTAAACTGTACTTTAATTATTAAAATTGCTTAGAGGGAGGCAGGAGAGTCTTGGGTAACATCTAAGAGAGAGGTCTCAGACATTATCACCACTGAAATTTGCTGCTTGTCCCACTGAATGATGACGCTGACTTTAAGTGCAGTCCTCTGCCTCTCTTCGCTTGTACGATGATATTAATGCCTTATTCGAAACCAGAAGATAAGTAATGTTTAAAGTTTAATCACTGCATTGTTTTAAAAACTGATTACTGATTTATGTTAATGCAACACGTTATTTTTGTGTGTCTGGTTCCCTTTTTCAGCATTTTCACTCTCCTCAGTGATAGGGCATAACAGTATGTTTATCTTATCTCCTTTGTTATGTCTGATTATATATATATATATATATATATATATATATATATATATATATATATATATATATATATATATATATATATATATATATATATATATATAAATGAGAAATTGCTGTGTAGAATGAAAGACTACTCCATAATGGTCTAGTAGTTGAGCCCAAAATTATTAGTGCTATTGTGCATTACTGTCGCTCAAGTGCAATCAGTAGAGCTTCTAAAAAATATATTTGTTTAGTACTTGAGCGATAGTAGTTCCATGCTATACTATTAATAATAATAGGGCTAGTTCCAGTTTAAAAAAAGCATTATATTTTAGATAGGTATTTTAGTTTGCGCTCAACCGCGACTCACCACTTGCAATACTAGTGTGTGTGTTATAACGAGTGCCTTAATAGAGCTCCCTGCTATATAGTATACGTCAAAAAAGTTTCACCCACGTTAAGATGCTCTTTTTAAAATTTGTAACCATTCACTTGTAATACCAAATTGTGCTCTATGAATAGTGTGAGGCCAAGTATAAGATAATGCACCCTGCTCTCTTGATTGCACTACACTTGCAATCTAGCCTTATATGTGTTACATAGACCAACCTATTTTTCCATAATTACCGGTAGTAAAATCAAAATATATTGTTCTAGGCTTCATTATAATCATAACTTTCATAGAGCAAAAAAAAGTTATACTCTTTCATGTAACATATAAGCTTATTCCTTATTCTGTGGTAAGAATATTGCACTTTTCAAAGAAAAAGTACTTTAGATTTTCCTTCTTTTTTACCGAGGAATATCCTACAGTGCTTCAGAGGCAGCTGGCATGATAGTTAAGAAGTTGTGATTTACCATGGAAACAAAGCTTTTTCCATTTTCTTCCCCTTGAAGCTTTGATGAGAAGTCAGATAAAGGTGTTGTGTGATTTGTTGAGATATAATCTGTGCCCTCCACTTCCAGAACTAATCAATTTGGCGTTTATGTCTGAGTGCTGTAAGATAAGAGGAACTGGAAGAAATGTTGTAGCCGTGATTTTCAGCTGCTGAATCTCATAAAATACTTCAGTCCAGGTAGAACCTTTCTGCCAAATTATTCTGTTAAAAAGGTTTCCAAATTCTTACACAAAATGTTCCAAGGAGAGTGCTAATTTGACTTGAAAACCATATTAAAGTATAAATGAAATAAAAAAAATAAGAAGTAATAGAAGTATAAGGTTGATTTTTAACTGTAATGGGCCATTAAATACAAACCCAAATCCCTAATCAAATGTTCTGTTAAGCATATAAAAAACATTTGAAGCGTAGAGTTAGTATTTTTTTTTTGCCTGCCATTGCTGTAATTTACCTTGGCAAATGATTTGCCCCCACCCAAGAAGGAATGGAAAACTGGATTGTATAGTGTGGTTATCAAAATATTGGCCACAGCAGTGGAGATCAGGAACATGCATTTGTCAAACATTTCAAGGGTTCTGGGCTGCTCTGCCCTCTAACAAATTGAGTTTTACATACTTTTTGTGTGTGTGTGTGTGTGTAGATTTTATGCAATGCAGTGGTTAATTTAAATGTTCATTGGATAAATTAAAGTGTTTTAGGTTTATGTGATTAGACCAGTGGCTCTCAACCTTGTTTTACTTTAGGAAAATGTTGGTGTTCCTATAAATTTCAGGTGACATCACTGACTTTTTTTTTTAAATACCTCTGAAGTCCAGAGCACTAGCATCTGCTCTTTGACTTTGCAAACTAGAAGTGTTGTGAAGTGATGTGTATGTGTTATCCTTTCAGCACATTGCCAAGACCAGTAGGTTAGTGAAGGACAAGTAGTATTGTACCACTGAAATATTACCTGTGTATGTTTTCTAGGGATACTATTTATTCGTGAGTGAATTTGCTTCAGAATGAAATTTGAAAATCAATACTTTATATAGCAAAATGAACATAAAATACTAATAAAATCATTTCTAAAGTATAATTAATAATGGGAATAATTAGATAGGGCAGGTGTCTTTGTATTTATGTCTGTATGTAAGCATAAAAAAGAGCACTAGTCCAGAGTTTTATTCATTATTAAAGGAACACTAAACCCAAAAATGTTCTTTCATAATTCAAGTAGAGAATACAATTTTACACAACATTCCAATTTACTTCTATTATCTAATTTGCTTCATTCTTTAGATATCCATAGTTGAAGAAATACCAATGCACATGAGTGAGCCAATCACACGAGGCATCTATGTGCAGCAACCAATCAGCAGCTATGGAGCCTATCTAGATATGCTTTTCAGCAAAGTATATCAAGAGAATGAAGCAAATTAGATAATAGAACTAAATTAGAAAGTTGTTTAAAATAGCATGCTCTTTCTAAATCATATAAGAAAAAATTTGGGTTTCATGTCCCTTTAAATTCAAGTCTTCAGCATTGAGGTGCCAAAAGTCATATCGCTATAGATGTGTTATTATTTATGGCAACAACTGGTCTATCTTTGTACATCAATTAATTTTGCCAAGTTTGGATGTTATTCGTATTAACTCCCAAGAGATATTTGTCAAATAGAGCAAACTGGATTATTAGATTATCTGTATCTGATGTCACTGTAAATTGATGGAATGTGAGACTTTGTAGGTAAAACATGTTTGAAATGGAAATGGAAATTGAATCCCACTAGCAATTGAATATTTTAATCAATGGAGGTTCTCAAGTGTACTGCATATTTAAAGAGATAGCGATTCACTTTAAATGAGCTCTCTGTGCTCTATATTAAATATTGAGTGTATATATATATATATATATATATATATATATATATATATATATATATATACTGTATACATATATATATATACTGTATATATATATATATATATATATACTGATAATGGACATGCTGCAGTGTGCTTGAGTATATATTTGCTAACAATAGATTGTATATTTATGCTTTGTATTTCTACGCTGATAATGAGAACACTGGATTTGTATAATGTTGCTGAGGATCCTGATAAAAAAAACATGCTGTGGTATATAATGACATGAAGTATACATCGATAATGACAGTGCACTTTATGATTATGTTGAGTATCTGAATTACTGATAGTATGTATGCTAGCATCTACCCATTGCTAATGAGCACAATTCCTTGTATAATGATACTCATTATCTATACAGTGGTAATGACCACACGGAACTGCTTAAGAATGCTGACTATCTCCACATTGACAATGAAAACATTTTACTGATTATTGATACTATCAGGCCCATTTATCAAGCTCCGTATGGAGCTTGAAGGGCCGTGTTTCTGGCGAGTCTTCAGACTCGCCAGAAACACAAGTTATGAAGCAGCGGTCTAAAGACCGCTGCTTCATAACCCTGTCCGCCTGCTCTGAGCAGGCGGACAGGAACCGCCGGAAATCAACCCGATCGAATACGATCGGGTTGATTGACAGCTCCCTGCTGGCGGCCGATTGGCCGCGAGTCAGCAGGGGGCGGCGTTGCACCAGCAGCTCTTGTGAGCTGCTGGTGCAATGTTAAATGTGGAGAGCGTATTGCTCTCCGCATTTAGCGAGGTCTTGCGGACCTGATCCGCAGTGTCGGATCAGGTCCGCAAGCCCTTTGATAAATGGGCCCCTCTACATCTACATGCTGATAATGTAACATAGAAACATAGAATGTGACGGTACCTAAGATCGAAAAATACCTATGAAGTCTACCCATATCACGTTGCTTTTCTCTTAGGATAGCCTTTTGCATGTCCCAGGCATTTTTATATTATTTTACAGCCCCTGTGTTTACCACCTGTATTGGAAGTTTATTCCATGGGGCCTATTTATCAAAGGTCTTGCGGACCTGATCCAACAGTGCGGATCAGGTCCGCAAGACCTCGCTGAATGCGAAGAGCGATACGCTCTCCGTATTCAGCATTGCACCAGCAGCTCACAAGAGCTGCTGGTGCAACGGCGCCCCCTGCAGACTCGCGGCCAGTCGGCCGCCAGCAAGGGGTGTCAATCAACCCGATCGTACTCGATCGCGTTGATTTCTGGTGATTCCTGCCCGCCTCATCAGAGCAGGCGGACATGGTTATGGAGCAGCGGTCTTTAGACCACTGCTTCATAACTGGTGTTTCTGGCAAGTCTGAAGACTCGCCAGAAACACGGGCCCACAAGCTCCGTTCGGAGCTTGATAAATGGGCCCCAATGAATCCACCACCTTTTTTGTAAAAAAATGCTTCCTCAAATTTTTCCTGAATCTGCTAATTTAAGATTGTGACCCCTTGTTTTGGGTTTGTTTTTTGCAGAAAATTATTTCAGTTTCCACTTTATTAAAGTGACATTTCATTTTAATGCTTCTGTAAGAGCACACACAAATTTTACTTAACAAAGAAAAAAAATGGATTCAGTCAGGAAAAACAGTCTATTGTCTGGGGAAAACAGATCACAAGTCCAGCCAATATTATACATGTGCAATGTTTCATGTTCATCCTACTAGATTATTTTTTCCACTTGTCAGAGTCTAGAGGGAATATTTATTCCTGAATGGATCAACATAATGATTATGACAAAGTTTTTGTTTTTAAAGTAAATAGTTAAAAGTTGTGGTGCAATTCTGATGAATAAATATATACATGTATATAGATAGATAGATAGATAGATAGATAGATAGATAGAAATATGTGTGTGTGTGTGTGTGTATATATATATATATATATATATCAGCATTCTATCATTATATGTACAGATATAAACTTATGCTAAAAAAATGGAAAATAAAAAATAAAATAGAAATCTAAAGAGTAATGCAATGAGTTGATAATTTGAACTGAACTGTTTGCCTTTCTAAATAAAAACCTTGTTAAAGTGAGATCTGGACTGGCCATGGAAAAACATAGGCAGTTCAATACTAGCCTGGAGCTACATTTTTGTCTTACTTAAAGGGACAGTAAAGTATAAAAAAAATATTTCATGATTTAAATAGGGCATGTGATTTTAAACAACTTTCCAATTTACTTTTATTACCAATTTTGTTTGTTCTCTTGGTATTCTTAATTGAAAGCTAAATCTAGGAGGTTCATGTGCTAATTTCTTAGACCTTGAATACTGCCTCTAATCTGAAAGCATTTTGACAGTTTTTCACCTCTAGAGGCCATTAGTTCATGTGTTTCATATAGATAACATTGAGCTCAGGCACGTGAAGCTCCTAGGAGTCAGCACTGATTGGCTAAAAATGCAAGTCTGTCAAAAGAACTAAAATAAGGGGGCAGTTTGCAGAGGCATAGATACAAGGTAATCACAGAGGTAAAAAGTATATTATTATAACTGTGTTGGTTATGCAAAATTGGGGAATGGGTAATAAAGGGATTATCTACCTTTTTAAACAACAAAAATTCTAGTGTTTACTGTCCCTTTAAAGAGACAGTCTACGCCAGAATTTTTAGATAATCCCTTTATTACCCATTCCCCAGTTTTAGATATCAAACACAGTAATATAAATACACTTTTTACCTCTGTGATTACCTTGTTTCTAAGCCTCTGCTGACTGCCCCATTATTTTAGTTATTTTGACAGACATGCATTTTAGCCAATCAGTGCTGACTCTTAGGTAACTCCATGTGCGTGAGCACAATTTTATCTATATGGCACACATGAACTAACATCCTTTAGCTGTGAAAAACTGTAAAAATGCCCTGAGATAAGAGACAACCTTCAAGGGTTTAGAAATCAGCATATAAGCCTACCTAGGTTTAGCTTTCAAGAAAGAATACCAAGAGAACTAAGACAATTTGATGATAAAAGTAAATTGGAAAGTTGTTTAAAATTCCTTGGCCGATCTGAATTATGAAAGTTTAATTTTGACTAGACTGTCCCTTTAAACACATACATCTCAATCAGCACTTTTTGATTCAGCCTGATCACAATAGATCGTTTTTGCTTTTTTCTCACACAGGTTTTTGGATCCTCAATAAACTTTCTCTTATGGTCTTTTTGATCACAATACTTTTTTGAGTAACTTTTTAACAGCTTTTCAAGCCCATTTTTGGCTTTTCAAATTCAACACCACTAGGAACTTGATAAGTCCCTGAAAGGAAAATTTGTGCATTTTAAAAATTATTTCACATGTATTTGTAAGCAGTCTGTTATCGTGCACATATGTCAAATACGCTAAATTGGCCACAGGAGAAATTCTAGAGGTTTATTAACGCACATGTATCAGTTGGTATCAGTTAATTAACACTCCATTCATCCCTATTATAGAGACTGTTTACAATGAACATAGTACAAATTTTTATGTATACTACGTGATAGCCGGAAAAGATCTGTAGGAAAAGTCACTTCAAGACAACATTTACAAATGGCATGTTTTTGCTTTTCATTTTAATATTTGATTGTAAGTCACGCTCACACTGTTGTGATTGTACTGGCATTATTAAAATCGTGTTTTTAAAGGGGATCCCTTAATCATGACTTTCATAGTAAAGTATTGTAATCCATTTACATCCGCACCACTGCTAACCAATCTAAATGTATCTTTAAGGTTGTTAGGATCAGTAGACTGTGGGCTGTTTCCTTCTTAATATGAGGAGAGTCCACGTCTTCATTCCTTACTTTTGGGAATTCAGAACCTGGGCACCAGGAGGAGGCAAAGACACCCCAGCCAAAGGCTTAAATACCTCCCCCAGTTCCCTCATCCCCAGTCATTCTTTGCCTATCGTCACAGGAGTTTGGCCGAGAAGTGTCTGAAGATTCGGAGTAGTTCCTTATGGAGGGTATCTGACCTTCAGAATGGGACTGGAGTTTTAAGTAGTCTTGTCAGCCTCTCAGTGAGAGCATTGACGAAAGTTAGAGTCTGGAGATGCAGGGAGAGTCTTTCTGTGAACCTATCCAGACTCGTATTAACATCTCCTAAGCAATCAGTGTTGACGAGTTTCACTGCCTGCTTCCATCACTCAAGTCCATGTCAGGAGCAATGCTACAAGACTGTCAAACTTGAGAGGCTGTGTTTCTGTTCAACAGCATAGATTCCGGTAAGATCATTTCATTTTTTATATAGATATGATAACGCAAGAAGACAGGGTCACAGTGTGGCTCCTTTTATCTGGATGGAATCAAGGGTTAATATCTCCAGAAGGGGATTATTGAAAAGAGGGGATTAATCACATAAATTGTTTTATTATGTTTATGCTGCAACATGTGTGAGATGAGGCTCAGGCAGAAGTGGAACGTACAGGTTTACTTTTGTTTTTGGGTAAGCTGCTAGGCTTGGCGCTTTTATTCCCATAGCAAGGGCAGTCCTGCACGGCGCACCACGTGACCGGGTGTGGTCACACGGATTTCCTTGTTCCTGACCGTGCGGTTTAAGGAGACAAAGTGGTTTCTCTGTTTGGCCTGGGTCATAGGAGGTGGTGAGTGCCCCAGACCATTGGGGGTATAAAGGTGCCGTTTTATATTGTTTTCTATAGTCTGTTTTTATAAGCGCAAGCTATGGAGGACTCTGATACGTTAGAGGGTACTCCCTCTTTACCTAAGTCTAATACCTGTCTATATTGTGAGGAAGCTACAGTATACCCGCCTACTTAATTATGGCCCACATGCCTTAATAAGGTAATCATGTCAAGGAAAGTCAATATGTTTAGTACTATTGAGCCGTTCCACCTCTGAGGAGTCTTCATCCTGTGAGGTGCGAATCCTACAGTCATCTCCTATTACACATGCTGCTTCTCTATCAGGAGGGGCCCTTTTACCACTAGACTTCATTGAACAGTTACAAACGGCAGTGTTTGCGGCCTTTAGTGCTTTACCTCGCCCTGCAAAGCGCAAGCGAAATGTCAAATATTGCTATCCTTCCCATGGGTCATCTGCTAGCTTATTGGAGTTATCTGATACTAGATTATCAGTTGATGAAGACGCCTCTGATACTTCAGAGGATACTCTTTCTGGATTGGAATCTGCTGCCTCTAAACCTCCAGCTGCGGAGAACCCCGACTTTAGATTTAGGATTGAGCATTTACGCTTTCTGCTAAAGGAAGTTTTTGCTACTTTAGAGGTTCCGGAGCCTAAATTGCCTGAGGAACCTTGTATTCCTAAATTAGATAAAGTCTACGAGGACAGGGTTGTACCACAGACTTTCCCGGTTCCCGTAAAGATGGTGAACATTATTAAGAATGAATGGGAAAGACTTGGTTCGTAATTTTCCCCTTCTTCCTTTAAAAAATGATTCCCGGTTCCAGACTCGCAATTGGAGTTGTGGGGTTCCATCCCCAAGGTAGATGGCGCTATCTCCACACTTGCTAAGTGCACTACTATCCTGCTTGAGGATAGTTCATTGTTTAAAGAGCACATGATAAGAAGATAGAAACTCTGTTAAGAAAGATGTTTCAACATACAGGATATTTGTTTCAACTGGCATCGGCTGTTGCTGCAGTTGCTGGAGCGGCTACCTACTGGTGTGACTCCTTATCAGAGTTGATCAAGGTGGAGGGTCCCCTCGATGTTATCTAAGAAAGAATCAAGGCCTTAAGGGTGGCTAATTATTTTATTTGTGATACTCATATGCAGATTATTCGCCTGAACGCCAAGACTTCAGGTTTTTCTGTTCAAGCCTGTAGGGCACTCTGGCTGAAGTCTTCTTCTGCGGACATGACTTTGAAGTCAAGACTTCTCTCCCTTCCATTTAAGGGAAAGATTATTTTTGGTCCAGGCCTGGACTCAATTATCTCCACGGTTACTGGAGGCAAAGGTGTCTTTTTACCACACTATAAGAAGAACAACCTAAGGGACAAGGTCCTAATTTTCGTTCCTTTCATTCGGATAAATCCCAAAGTCAGCAGCCCTCTGCAAAGCCTGAGCAATCCGAGGGAACTTGGAAGCCGGCTCAGTCCTGGAATAAATCCAAGCAGAACAAGAAGCCTGCCGAGTCAATGTCCACATGAAGGGGCGGCCCCGATCCGGCTCTGGATCGTGTAGGGGGCAGAATGTCACTCTTTTTAGAAGCTTGGTATGGGGACGTGCAAGATCCATGGATTCTGGAGGTCATCGCTCAGGGATACAGGATAGGTTTCAAGTCTCATCTGCCCAGAGGCAGATTCCTCTTGTCAAATCTGTCTTCAAGGCCAGAAAAGAAAGTGGCATTTTTAGGGTGCATGAGGGATCGCTCCTCCCTGGGAGTCATTGTTCCTGTACCTCTTGCAGAAAGAGTTCTGGGATACTACTCAAACCTTTTTGTGGTCCCAAAGAAGGAGGGAACTTTCCACCCGATTCTGGACCTATTGTGTTTAAACAAATTCTTATCTGTCCCCACGTTCAATATGGAGACAATAAGGTCCATCCTTCCCTTAGTTCAGGAAGGACAGTTCATGACCAAGATAGATCTGAAGGATGATTACCTTCACATTCCAATACACAAGGAACATTTCAAGTTCCTAAGGTTTGCGTTCCTGGACCAGCACTTCCAGTTTATTGCACTTCCGTTTGGTCTAGCTACTGCTCCAAGAGTTTTTACGAAGGTTCTGGGGGCTCTGCTTGCAGTGGCCAGAACCAGCAGTAGCGCCATACTTGGACGATATTCTGGTTCAAGCACCATCCTGTCGCCTGGCAGAAGACCATTCTAAAGCTCTTCTATTTCTTCTTCGATCTCATGGATGGAAGATAAACTTAGAAAAGAGATCTCTTACTCCAAGTACCAGGGTGGAGTTCCTGGGTACTATAATAGACTCCTATATCCATGAGGATATTCCTTACAGACCAGAGACTTTACAAGCTAACTTCCAATTGTCTTGCCCTCCAGATCTCCTAAAGACCCTCTGTGGCTTGGTGTATGGAGGTGATTGGTCTTATGGTGTCCTGTATGGACATCATTCCTTTTGCCAGATTCCATCTCAGACCAATTCACTGTGCATGCTGAGACAGTGGAATGGCGATCATCCGGATCTGTCTCAACAGATTTCTCTGGTTAATAACTATTTAATAACTATTCTACCTAGTTAAAATAAATACAAAGTTGCCTGTAAAATAAAAATAAACCCTAAGATAGATACAATGTAACTATTAGTTATATTGTAGCTATCTTATGGTATATTTTATAGGTAAGTATTTAGTTTTAAATAGGAATAATTTATTTTGATTTATTTAAATTATATTTAAGTTAGGGGGTGTTAGGGTTAGACTTAGATTTAGGGGTTAATAACTTTATTATAGTGGCGGCGACGTTGGGGGCGGCAGATTAGGGGTTAATAATTGGAGGTAGGTGTTGGCAACATTGGGGGCGGCAGATTAGGGGTTAATAAATATAATGTAGGTTGCGCCGATTTTGGGGGCGTTAGATTAGGGGTTCATAAGTATAATGTAGGTGGTGGCGGTGTCCGGAGCGGCAGAGTAGGGGTTAATACCATAATGTAGGCGTCAGCAATAGCGGGGGTGGCAAATTAGGGGTTAATAAGTGTAAGATTAGGGGTGTTTAGACTCGGGGTTCATGTTAGGGAGTTAGGTGTAGACATAAAATGTATTTTCCCATAGGAATCAATGGGGCTGCGTTAGGAGCTGAACGCTGCTTTTTTGCAGGTGTTAGGTTTTGTTTCAGCCGGCTCTGCCCCATTGATTCCTATGGGGAAATCATGCACGAGCATGTTTTTCCAGCTTACCGCTAACGTAAGCAACGCTGGTATTGAGGTGAGATGTGGAGCTAAATTCTGCTCTACGCTCACTTTTTTGCGGCTAACACTGGGTTTAAATAAACCCCGTAATACCAGCGTTACTGTAGGTGAGCGGTTAAGAAAAACTGTGTGTTAAGTCACGCACACCATTACCGACAAAAACTCGTAATCTAGCCGATTGTTTGTTAAAGCACCATTTCCATTTTGGCATGAACTGAAAATAAAAATGGCGTCTGTGAGTTTCTAGGCAAAAGACTTGTCATAACTTCTTTGCTGGATTTTTTTTTTTTCAATACTTTTTTTATTAAGAGACAGTAGTAGTATAAACAATATTCACTTAATATTTTTAAAAATATGAATATAAAAGGGTGATACTCAGATCCCCATGGCAATATACATCAATCAACAGATTAGCCGTGATTCAAAGATCACATGAAATGCATTGTTAAATTGGTGTACATTTTTAAAATTGCATATAATATTTATCCACTGCAGAAGTATTTATAATACTCACAATAAATCTTATAATGTACATAAGAGTGCATTTACATTATTCCAAACAAGACCTTTGCAAAAATGAGCAAATCTTAATTTTTAATAAACAATAAAAAAAATAACCACATTAGATTAAAAGAACAGGATACAGGAAATCTACTACAGTATATACATAATTTTAAACTTGCAGTAAGGTGGAATACCTGCCTATTTTTTTTAGTAAACTCCCTACCCCCTACATTTCTCAGAGCTTAATTATCTTAATTGTCTTAAAACAAATTATTTAGTAGCAGTTCATCTCTATCTGCAATAACAGCCACTGCATCCTGCCTCTCATATAAAACACTCTATTCTTCCCGGAGGGAGGCTGGCAGTGGTATTTCTGATCTGCGGAAACAATCAAGCTTAAAATTGTATTGCACCACAAAAAAACAAAATTTATGCTTACCTGATACATTTCTTACTTTCCAGACATGGATAGTCCATAACGTCTTTCCAATTACTAGAGGGATATTTACTCCTGGCCAGCAAAGCTGTTAAGTGTCACTTCCCTTAACCATAACCCCCAGTCATTTAGCCAAAGGGAAATGGAAAAAGAAGATAACACAAATGTGTAGAGATGCCTGAGGTTTAACTAAAAAATACTTTCTAATTAAGGTGGGGTCGTGGACTCTCCATGTCCGGAAAGAAAGAAATTTATCAGGTAAGCATAAATTTACTTTTCTTTTCTAAGACATGGAGAGTCCACAACGTCATGCCAATTACTAGTGGGAACCAATACCCACGCTAGAGAGGACACGGAATGAACAGGGAGTGATAACAAGATAGGTAGACCTAAACCGAAGGCACCACCGCTTGAAGAACCTTTCTCCCAAAAGAGGTCTCAGCCAAGGCAAAAGTATCAAATTTGTAAAATATGGAAAAAGTATGCAGAGAGGACCAAGTTGCAGCCTTGCAAATCTGTTCCACAGAAGCTTCATTCTTGAAAGCCCAAGAAGAAGAAAACATCCCTAGTGGAATGAGCCTTAATTCTCCAGGAGGCTGCTGTCCAGCAGACTTATAAGCAAAACAAATCATACTTCTCAAGTAAAAAGAGAGGAAAGAGAAGTAGAAGTTGCCTTCTGACCCCTACACCTTCCTGAGAAACAAACAAACAAACAGGGCAGAAGACTGGCGTAAATCCTTAGTAGCCTGTATGTAGAATTTCAGAGCGCTCATAACATTCAAGTTATGAAGTTATGCAAAAGACATTCCTTTTGAGAAGAAGGATTAGGACAGAGAGAAGGAACAACAATTTCCTGATTAATATTTCTAACTGAAACCACCTTAGGGATAAACCCCAATGTAGAACTGCCTTATCCGCATGAAAAATAAGTTAAGGCGAATCGCACTGCAAAGCCGAGAGTTTAGAAAACTCTCCAAGCAGAAAAAAAAGTGATAAGAAACAAAACCTTCCAAGACAACAGCTAAATATCTAGGAATGCATTGGCTCAAACTTAGCCTGCTGAAAAACTCTAAGAACAAGGACAAGGCTCCAAGGAGGACCAACAGGATTGAACAAAGGTCTGATTCTGACTAGGGCCTGTGAAAAAGATTGAACATCTGGCACATCCGCCAGACGCTTGTGTGAAAGAATAAATAATGCAGAAATCTGACCTTTCAGAGAAATGATAGACAACCTTTTCTCCAGACCTTCCTTGAGAAAAGACAAAATTGTAGGAATCCTGACCCTACTCCAAGAGAAGCCCTTCGATTCACACCAATATAGGTATTTACGCCATACCTTATGGAAAATACTATGAGTAACAGGCTTGCGAGTCTGAAGCATGGCATCAATAACGGACATCTCCCCCGAATCCACGAGGCAGTAGCTAAGGAATCACAGATGCTCTCTCCTGTTTGATAAAAGCAATTACTTGTGGAAGGAGAGCAAACGGAGGAAAACAGGAATGCTAGACCGAAATTCCAAGAACCGCCTGAGAGCTATCAGAGCAGCCTGAGGATCTCTTGACCTTGATCCGTACTTTGGAAGCTTAGTGTTCTGACGAGACACCATCAGCTCCAACTCTGCAACCCCCCACCTGAGGGTTCTTCTGGAGAACAGTTCCGAATGAAGAGCCCACTCCCTGGAAAGAAAAGACTGTCTGGTCAGAAAATCCACCTCCCAATTGTCTACTCCTGGAATGTGAATGGCAGATAGAAGACAATCATGAGCTTCTGCGTACTGCAGAATGCAAGTCACCTCCTTCAGGGACAAGGAATTGTTAGTTCCTCCCTGGTAGTTGATGTAAACCACTGAGTTGAAGTAGACTGACTGGAATCTGATAAGCGGGACTAAAGATAATTGAGGCCAAGCTGCAAGGCATTGAAGATTGCTTTCAACTCCAAGAAGTTTATGGGAAGAGAAGATTGCTCTCCAGTACACAAACCCTGAGCCTTTAGAGAGCCCCAAACTGCTCCCCAGCCTAACAGGCTGGCATCCATAGACACAATCACCCAGGAGGTCTCCAGAAGCAAGAGCCCTGAGATAAATGATTCTGAGAAAACCACCAGGAGAGAGAGACTCCTCATAGTGGATCCAGATCTATCCTCTGTGATAAACTGAATGGTCTCCATTCCATTGACAGAGCATGCATAGTTGTAGAGGTCTCAGATGGAACCATGCAAAAGGAATGATGTCCATTGAAGCAAACATCAGACTAATCACCTCCATGCATTAAGTCACTGATGGACGAAATTTTGAGAAAGGTACGAAGCAAGAAATTTGGATTTTCTGACATCCGTCAGAAAAATCTTTATGGACAGGGAATCTCTGATTGTACCTAAGGAACATACCCTCGTAGCTGGAACAAGGGAACTCTATTCCAGATCCACATTCCGACTTGTGGGGCCGTAGGAAAAGACAACAACATCTCAGAATGAGATTTTGCTAGTTAAAAAGATGACGCCTGAACCAAGACGTTGTTTAGGTAAGGCACCACTACAATTCCCTGGGATCTGTACCACTGCCAAAAAGAGCCTCCAGAACTATTGTGAATGTTCTGGGAGCCGTGACAAGACCAAACGCAAATGCAGCAAAACTGGAAATGCTTCAAAATTTCACTTTGGAATGCTTACTGTCACCAGAAGCACATGCCAGAATAGGAAGTAGGAGCTGTACCTGGGTTCAATACCACAACCTTCTGTTTCAGGCGTGGTGAAAGTTACCAAAAAGTCACATCTCCCTTTTCAGAAAGGCAAACCTTATAAACTGGAGATGATCCCAGAGATGGGAACATGTAGATATGCGTCCTTCAGGTCTATGGTCTTCATGAACTAACCTTCCTGAACCATAGGAAGAATGGAATGAATAGTTGCCATTTTGAAGGACGGAACCCTTGAGACACTTTAGGTCCATGATGGGACGGAAATTACCTCTTTATTTTTTTTATTTTTTTTGGCAACCAGAAAGAGATCTGAATAGAACAATTACTCCCAAAGAGGATAGGTCCTCTACGATAAAATATACTTTGAAAAAGCAAGTGCCTTGTGTGAGGCCTGAACTCACGACATTCAAACTGTGAGACTGACGCGCTACCTACTGCGCTAACAAAGCCAGATTAAGAAGGCCACCCTCTTTACTTGGTTTGTGGATAGTTTTGACAGGATGGAAGGCAAGATTAGAATTCCTATACATAAAACATAGAAATACATATACTAGTGTCTTAAAAAAACACTAAGAAATGAGAATGGGACATGAAACTATCCATGTCACTAACAAATATAACCTCCATAAAAGGTAGTTTTATTGTATTCGTATAAGAAAAACATAGAATTAAACATATTAGTGTCTTAAAACACTAATAAATTGAGTATGAAACATGAAATAAACCATGAAAACAGATTTTAAAGCCCCTGCACATAAGATAAGGGCACAAACATTTCATTGATATTAGTACAGATCTATGGGGTTTCTTTACAACAGGACTAACATAAAAAGCATTATTATGTTATATAAAATATGTTTCATTATAATAACAAAAGGTCAATAAAACTATGACCTTCAACTGGAAGTTAAAGTAAGATCTTACATACTAGCAGATCTGGTACCATCCAGAAAGAAAATTAAGAAAACCTTAAAAAGTCTAAACTACAAACCACTCATCTAGAGTAATATTAAAAAGTTAATGATAAATACTATTCATTACCACTAGAAGGTAGTAGACAATAGGGATTTCAAATTTAGTGTAGAAAGGTTGATGAAAAGAAGGTTAACCCTTTCCATTTTTTCACAAAATCAACAAACACCTTCTCTAAATAACTGTTTTAAAAAAAGATGCACTGAGAGAATTATTATTATTATCATCAGGTATTTGTAGAGCGCTAAAAGGTTCCGCAGCGCTATGAACATAGGTGGTATATAAAAACAATTACAGGGATCAAATGGGTAGAGGGTCCTGCTGAGAGTTGCACTGTTGTAGTCGGCTCTTATGAAGGTGGACTACAAACAGCTGGGCTCATAGGCTGGGAATAAAACAGCTGGGAATAAAGGTAAAGGGAAGACACAGACTGTATGAACTTAACAAAGAACACAATCTACTGTGGCTACTCAGACTCAAATTACTAGACCCAGTAAAAGATATAATTTGAATTTTCAAAAAATCGAAACACAATATATAGAGATCAGAAGAAGAACCCCTTAGCTGAGTCAAATATAATGCACCAGAGAACCTGCCTCTCTCTGAGGTGCAGCGTACCAGTGCTCCTTATTCATGAGGGAGAAGCAGTCAGAAATGCGCCACAAGAAAAATGGCGTCTACTCTAAAGGGCATCATTGTACAGAACAGCCCTATCGTTACTGCCAAGAACGCACTTCAATAAAAAATCATGAAGCGCTGTGAGCTGTGAATGCAGCCCTTGCTCAAAGCCGTTAAACACTGCCATCTCGTATGATAGTGTAGAGATGCGAAGCGGCCATGAGTACAGGAGCCCGTCTGCCAAAAGCGCTATAATAATGAGTGCCTTAGATGTGAGCTGCGTATGCGGGCCAACATGCCGGTACTGTGTGGTCTCCATTCCATCAAGTAACTGTGGAGACAATACTAGCAACCTAGGGCTAGATCACAAAAGTCACACAACATAGCTCTACAACCTGCATAGGAATTGAATTGCTATTTGTATACTTAAGTCCCCGACAGCTCTGAAAACCAAGAAGGAGAAGACGAAAAGCGCCCATAATAACTCCTCCCGAAAAAGCTCCTGTACCCTACAGTACAAAAGAGCATCAGGCTTATGACCAAGGGAAAATAAGTTCTGTGAGAGGGGGCATAGTCTACACATAGGGGCTCATAGGGAGTTGAAAACTCAGATGAGAGAATAAATGTGCGGAGGTCTCAGATTATCTAAAGAGACACACAACCGCTGCCCAAAATGTTTGGCTCTAAGCATAATATAAGAGACTGTCACTCCTATAATATAAAGGGTACCGATATATCTATGTTAGCAATTAATATCTTAAGTCCCAAATACTTTAAAGAGCCCAACCACTGTAAAATAAAAGCTCCACTGCCCATAATATCCCTGACATGTACTATTAAAAGGGATAGGTATTAATCCTCTCCAGGGATCCTTGACCTTAGCTCCTTAAGTGCTGTCCTCCTACCCGGAAGATAAAAAAGGCACTTACCTGGTCTGTTGTAGGGCAGGAGCGCTTCTAGGTGTGGTAGATTACCATATCTACCAGGGACCTGAAGAGAAAAAAATAACAGAATAACCAACTCTGGCTTTCTATCACTATGGCAGCAAATATGTTAGAAAAACAAAGCAAGGACCACATCACCACTTTCTAACTGCTTAAAAGCCACCACTACTCTTGCTCAAGAGATTGACGTAGACACAGCTAAACCCAAATCCTTGCTTGCAGGGAAAAGTACCCAAAAAATAAATAAATATTTTCAGACAATGAACTTCGCAATCGTGGAATGAAAAGCTCTGTAATGCAGCCCTATTGATGTCTATGGGGAATTTTTTTTAAAGTTTAAACCTAACACCCTAAAAAAAACCCTGAGTCTAAACACCCCTAATCTGCCCCCCACCGACATCCCTGCCACCTACATAATGTTATTAACCCCTAATCTGCCGCCCCCGATATCGCCGCCACCTAAATAAAACTATTTACCCCTAATCTGCCGCTCCCAATATCGCCACCACTATACTAAAGTTATTAACCCCTATTCCCCTGCACCCCAAAATCTCCCACACTATAATAAATCTATTGACCCCTATTCTGCCTCTTTCCGATATCGTCACAACTAAATAAAGCTATTAACCCCTAAACCTCTAGCCTCCCACATTACTACCACTAAATAAATCTATTAACCCCTAAACCGCCAGGCCCCCACATCGCAAAAATATAAATTAAACTATTAATCCCTACCACCCCTAAACCTAACCCTAACACTCCCTAACTTTAACATAAATGCAATAGATCTAAATTAAACTTACAATTATTAACTAAATAATACTGAGTTAAAACTAAATACTATTTACCTGTGAAATAAAACATAAGCTAGCTATAATATAACTAATAGTTATATTGTAGCTAGCTTAGGTTCTGTTTTTATTTCACAGGTAAGTTTTTAATTATTTTAACTAGGTAGACTAGTTAGTAAATAGTTATTAACTATTTACTAATTACCTAGTAACAATAAATACAAAATTACCTGTGAAATAAAACCTAAGATACCTTACACTAAAACCTAACATTACAAACAATATAAAAACACTAAATTCACAAAAAATAAAAAAAAACTACCATTACAAAAAAAAAAAAAAACGAAATTATCAAAAAAAAAAAAAAATTATTCCTATTCTAATACCCTTTTAAAAAAAAAAAACACCCCAAAATAAAAAAGCCTTATCTAGAATAGGGGGTGTTTGTTTTTGTAGCAAAAGAGCTGTTTAACTTAGGGTGATGCCCTACAAAAGGCCCTTTTAAGGGCTATTGGTAGTTTTTTCTAAGATAGTTTTTTTTTTTTTTTTTTGGGTGGACTTTTTTATTTTGATAGGGCTATTTGATTAGGTGTAATTCTTTTTTATTTTGGATAATTTCGGTTTGTTATTTTTCGTAATTTAGTTTTTGTTATTTTTTGTAATTTAGTATTTTTTATTTTTTGTAATTAGATACTTTGTAATTTTGTGTTAGGATTTTTTAATGTGTAGTTTAGTTTTAATTAATTGGTAGTTAGTTTAATTTTAGTTTAATAATTATATTAGTTTAACTGTTAGTTTAAACTTAGTTCTTTGAATTTGACAGGTGCTGTAAATTTTTATTTAATTTAAGATAGGGAAATTGTAATTTTAATATAAAGTTAGGGGGTGTTAGGTTTAGGGGTTACTAGTTTAATTTAGTTTATTGCCATGTGGGGGATTTCGGTTTATGGGTTAATAGATTTATTATAGTGGCGTTGGTGTAGGGCTTAATAACTTTAGTATAGTGGGGGCGATGTGGGCGGACGGCAGATTAGGGGTTAATTGTAGCTAAATAGTGTTTGCGATGTGGGAGGGCAGCAGTTTTAGGGGTTAATAAATTTATGATAGTGGTGATGATGTCGGGGAGTGGCGGAATAGGGGTTAATAATTACTTTTAGTGGCGGCCATGTCGGGAGCGGCAGATTAGGGGTTAATAAATTTAATATAGTATTTGCGATGCAGGAGGGCCTCGGTTTAGGGGTTAGTAGGTAGTTCATGGGTGTTAGTGTACATTGTAGCAGTTGTTATGAGTTTTATGTTACAGATTCGTAGCGTAAAACTCATAACTACTGCTTTTAGTTGGGGGAACGAATCTTGTCATTTTAGGCTGTAACGCAGGTTTTTTAGCCTCACCGCAAAACTCGTAATGGCAGCTCTATGGGAATCCTATGAAAAAACGTCATTTTTACGAGTGCGGTACTGATGTTGTGTTACAAGCTAAAAGGCTTGCGGTACAGCTATACCGACAAGACTTGTAATGGCTGTGGTGCTGTTTTAACGGTGAAAATGCCATATTTTCAGCATTAAAAGACAAACGCACAACTCGTAATCTAGCTGATTTTTATTTGCTGCCTGTGCTATAGAAGTAAATAAAAGTATAGGCTAAATGAGGACAAATCACATAAAAAGCTCTGAAATTGATGATGAAATACCAAAAATCTCAAAAGGGTGAAAAAATTAAAGACATTAACAGGGTTTAACTCTTTGAGTGCTAAGCACTTTCCCACCTGGGTGCTAAGATTTTTTAAAGTTTTTTTTAAGTTTTTTTATTTTTTGAACAACATTTTTTTAACTTTTTTTTTTTTTTTAGACCCCCAAGACTTACACTTTTGGAAAGGTTAGAGGGTCTGTAGCTGCTTAGATACCTGAGATACAGGCTTCTAAGCAGCATGCCCCCTGCTCCTATACTTAAAATTAAGTATAAATAAAGTTGCGCAGTGATGTCATCACGTTATTGTGCATGACGTCACCGCCCATAACGTGAAGCCGTGGCAATGCCTGTCACTATGCAGGCCTGTTCGCCGGGGTAGGAGCGGTAGGGAGCCCCCAGATCTCCCTCAAGGTGGGAGAGTGCTAGTGAGCTAGTATGAGCCGTCATTAGCACCAGAGTGGGAAACTCTGTGACAACTCAGAGCACTCAAGGGGTTAAAGGGAATGAAAATTAAAAATTAAATTTGCATGCTTCAGATAGAGCATGTAATTTCCATCTAAAGGGGAGGAGAGTCCACGGCTTCATTCATTACTATTGGGAATTAAGAACCTGGCCACCAGGAGGAGGCAAAGATGCCCCAGCCAAATGCTTAAATACCTCTCCCACTCCCCTCATCCCCCAGTCCTTCTTTGCCTTTCATCACAGGAGGTGGCAGAGAGGTGCCGAAGATTCGGAGGTCTCTTATGGAGGGTTCTACTCTTCGCAATGGCACAGGAGTTTTAAGTAGCCCTATAATGCTTCTCAGTGAGGGCTTGGGCGAAAGTTAGAGTCCGGAGATGCAGGGAGAGTCTCTTTTGTGAAACCATCCCGACTCATATTAACAGCTCCTACAGCAATCGGCATTGACGAGTTTCACAGACTGCTTCCTTCTCTCCAGTCCATGTCAGGAGCGCTGCTGTGACATGTTACACTTGAAGGGCCATGTTCCTGTTCCACAGCGTGGATTCTGGTAAGATCGTTTCATTTTATACACAATGTTAACATAGAAGACAGGGCCACAGTGTTGCGCCTTTTATCTTTACAGAATCACGGGTTAATATTCCTGGTATGGGGATTATTGAACAGGGGGGTTTATACATGATATTGGTTATTGTGTCATTGCTGCTCTGTGCGGGATGAGGCTCTGGCAATGCATTGAACTATCAGGTTCTTTTCCGGGAGTTTTTGCATTGTCCTTTTGGGCGCATTTTCTCCTTTAGGCAGGGGTGGTCCTGCGAGGCATCCGCGTTACCGGGTGGGGCTTTTCACTTCCGATCTGATCTGCGACGGAGGAGATGAAGCGGTTTCTGTAGTCTGGTTTATAGGAGGTCTTGAATGCCCTGGCCATTGGTAGTTATTAAGGTGCCTGTTAGTTTCTCTTTTGTTCTAATAAAGATGCAAGCTATGTAGGATTCTGATGCGTTAGAGGGTACTCCCTCTTTGACAAAGTCTCATACCTGTGTTTATTGTGAGGTTCCGGTAGATCAGCCTGCCCAATTATGTTCCACATGCCTTGAGAGGGTTGAAACAACTAAGACTAAAAGAATGTCTAGTAACACTGAGCCGTCCACCTCTGAGGGTTCTCCATACCCGTGAGGTGCGTTCCTAAGTTGAGTCTCCTATTGCACATGCAGCACCACGGGGTCCGACTGTTGCTCCTTCGGGAGAGAGATGTTGGCCGCCAGATTTTGCAGATCTACTGCAGATGGCGGTTTCTAAATTAATCCACGCCTTACCACATTCTGCTCAGCGCAAGCGTAGGGCCTTTCAGAGCGGCCTGACTCAGGACTTGTCTTCGTCGGATGCTCCTGTGGAGTGCTTTGATGACGAGGCCCACTCCGACGCTTTGGAGGGGACTCCTTCTGGGTCGGAATCCGTGTCATCTAACGCTCCGGTAGAGGAGCCTGGCTCGAGATTTAAGATGTAGAAATTGCGCTTTTGCTAAAGCAAGTGCTTGCTACTCTAGAGGTTCCGGAGCCGAAGCTTCCCGGAGGAACCTTCTATCCCTAAGCTAGATAAGGTTTATGAGGACAGGGTGGTACCCCAGACCTTCCCAGTTCCTATAAAGATGGCTAACATTATCAAGAACGAATGGGCTCGATTAGGTTCTTCCTTTTCCCCTTCCTTGTCCTTTAAGAAGCTTTTCCCCATTCCGGAGGCTCAGTTGGAGCTGTGGGGGACCATTCCTAGAGTGGATGGGGATATCTCCATGCTCGCTAAGGGAACGACTATTCCCCTAGAGGATAGTTCGTCGTTCAAGGAGCCCATGGATAAAAAGTTGGAGAACATGCTGAGAAAGATGTTTCAGCACACAGGGTTTGTTTTTCAGCCAGCAGCAGCCGTAGCCGCGGTTGTTGGAGCTGTGTCATATTGGTGTGATGCCCTGAGTGAAATCATTGAGGGTGAACCTTCTTTCGAAGAGGTGCAGGAAAAGATTAAGGCTTTGAAGGTAGCTAATTCTTTCAGTTGCGACGCCAATATGCAAATTATTCGCCAGAATGGTAAGGTGTCAGGGTTTTCAGTTTTAGCGTGCAGGGCCTTGTGGCTAAAATCTTGGTCGGTGGACATGACCTCTAAATTGAGGTTGTTGTCCCTGCCCTTTCAAAGTAAGATTTTGTTCAGCCCAGGCCTGGACTCGATCATTTCCACAGGCAAGGGTGCCTTCCTAGCCAAAGATAACAAAGCAAAACCGAAGGGATCTACTTTTCATCCCTTTTGTGCGGATGAGGCCGAGCACCAGCAGCCCGCCACAAAGGTGGATCCGTCAAGGGAACTTGGAAGCCTGCTAAGTCTTGGAACAAGTCCAAACAGAACAAGAAGCCTGCAGAGACCAAGTCGGCATGAAGGGGCAGCCCCCGACAGGTCTACGGACCGAGTAGGGGGCAGGTTATCTCTATTCTCCAATGCCTGGTTGCAGGATCTGCAGGACCCCTGGGTTCTGGAGGTTGTCTCCCAGGGTTACAGGATAGGATTCAAGTCCTTCCCTCCCAGGGGCAGATTCCTTGTGTCAAACCTGTCATCGAGGCCGGAAAAGAAAGAGGCCTTTCTAATATGTGTGAGAGATCTTTCCTCTCTAGGTGTTATTGTACCAGTACCCCTTGCAGAAAGGGGTCTAGGGTATTATTTAAATCTGTTCGTAGTTCCAAAAAGGAGGGCATTTTCTGCCCGATTTTGGATCTGAAGTGACATGTTTTGGTCCGTTCCATCGTTAAAAATGGAAACAATCAGGTCCATTTTGCCCCTAGTTCAAGAGGGGCAGTTCATGACCACAATAGACTTGAAGGATGCCTACCTTCATGTTCTGATTCACAGGGACCACTTCAGGTTCCTAAGATTTGCATTCCTGGACCAGCACTTCCAGTTTGTGGCTCTTCCTTTCAGTTTTTGTGACGGCCCGAGAGTTTTCAAAAAGGTTCTCGGGCCCTGCGTGCTGTAGCCAGATCCAGGGGCATTGCGGTGGCGCCCTATCTAGATGACATCCTCATTCAGGTGCGTCTTTCAGTCAGGCAGTGGACCATTCAAGTTCTATGCTCCTGTTACTTCAATCTCATGGTTGGAAGATAAATTCTGGGAAGAGCTCCCTGATACCCAACACCAGGATGGAGTTTTTGGGCACGATCATAGACTCGGTGTCCATGAAGATTTTTCTCATGGATTAGAGATGCAGGAAGCTTGCGTCCTCTTGTCTGGCCCTTCGATCCTCAGAGAGGCCCTCAATGGCCCAATGTATGGAGGTGATTGGGCTCATGGCCTCCAGCATAGACATCATTCAATTTGCCAGGTTTCATCTCAGGCCTCTTCAGTTATGCATGTTGAGGCAGTGGAACGGCGATCATTCAGATCTCTCACAGCTGATAATAATGGATGTACTGGCTCGGACATCCCTCTCTTGGTGGAGCTGCCCGGAATAACTGTCCATGGGGACATCCTTCTTGAGAGATTGTGACCACGGACACGAGTCTGGCGGGATGGGGAGCTGTTTGGGGTGCCAGACTGGCACAGGGGAAATGGTCTCGGCTGGAGTCCCGTTTACCAATAAATATCCTGGAACTTCAAGCGATCTACAATGCTCTGAAAGATTGGCCCCTGCCTGGGGGCGTTCAACTTCATAAGGTTTTAGACGGACAACATTACCTTGGTTGCTTACATCAACCATAAGGGGGATACGAGGAGCTCCCTCGCAATGAGGGAGGTTTCTCGGATACTGGAATGGGTGGAGGTCCACAACTGCTCACTTTCGGTGATCCACATCTGGGGTGTAGACAATTGGGAAGCAAACTTTCTCAGCAGGCAAACATTCCACCCAGGGGAATGGGCTCTTTACCCTGAGGTGTTTGCAGAGATTTATCTCAGATGGGGGAATTGCAAACTTCCCCGTTACGGGTCGAGGTTGAGGGACCCCCAGGCAGGACTGAAAGATGCATTAGCAGTGTCTTGGGGGTTCGATCTAGCGTACATTTTTCCTCCCTTACCACCTCATAGTGGCACGCATAAAGGAGAGAGCGTCGGCCATTCTGATTGCTCCTTCGTGGCTGTGGAGGATGTGGTATGCGGATTTGGTGGGGATGTCATGCTCTCGGCTGTGGAGGTTACCCTGTCGCAGGGATTTGTTGGACCAGGGTCCTTTCCAACATCAGAATCTCGATTCTCTGAGGCTGACTGTGTGGAGATTGAACGCTTCGTCCTAGCCAAGAGAGGTTTTTCTGAAAGTGTAATTGACACCCTAGTTCAGGCAAGGAAGCTAGTCACTCGGCGCATTTACCATAAGGTGTGGAGAACTTACTTGACCTGGTGTGAGAAACATGGATACCCTTTGCACAAGGTGAGGGTTTCCAGAGTTCTGTCCTTTTTTCAAGAAGGTCTAGAAATGGGACTTGCTGCTAGTTCCTTAAAGGGACAGATTTTGGCATTATCTGTTTTGTTACAAAGGAGACTTGCTGAGCTCCCTGACATCCAATCCTTTGTTCAGGCTTTGTCTCGAATCAAGCCTGTCTTTAGGCAGTCTGCTTCACGGTGGAGCTTGAACTTGGTCCTTAGGATTTTGCAACAGGTCCCGTTTGAGCCTATGCATTCCCTTGACATTAAGATTCTGACCTGGAAGGTTCTTTTCCTGTTTGCCATTGCATCGGCTTGCAGAGTGTCTGAAATGGCGGCCTTGCAACATTGGCCACCTTAACTGGTTTTCCATTCGGATAAGGCTGTTCTTCGCGCCGGCTTGGGATTTCTTCCCAAGGTGGTGTCCAATCGTAACATCAATCAGGAAATAGTTATTCCTTCTCTGTGCCCTAACCCTTCTTCGAAGAAGAGGTTACTTCATAATCTAGATGTGGTTCATGCCCTGAAGTTCTATCTTCAGGCTACAAAGGACTTCAGAAAAAAGATGCTGGAGTCGCAATTGTAAATTGATTACAACTTTTATTTTCATCCGGTAAAACAGGTCACAAAAGTAACAGCCCTTCCATGGTGTACAAGCTTACGCGTTTCAGCAGTTATGCCGTATTCATAGCTTAATTACTCCCTCCTTACCTTTGCCTTTAAAAGGGGTTAAAAACAAACTATTGGTTGAAAGGCTGTGACCAGTTTAACTCTTTCTTAACTGGTGTACTTGGTGTCTCTGTATAAATTCTGTTAGAGAGCTATCAACGCTACCTATAGTAAGTGAGTGTATCAGTGCTCAGTGTGTGATATACTTAAATTGATCTATGTATATATTTACTTACTTAACTAAAGTGTACTCTTTATGGTATCTAATTTATTCCTCCTAAGTGGGTTCTGGTGTATATACTTAACTAAAGTACTTGTCCCTTCTGCTGACCCTAAAGGTTCCTACATCACCTATTTCATTATCCTATGTTTATTCCTTTTATTATTTTTATTTTATTTTTATTTATGTTCTTGTTAGGATTCCTTCTTGTTGCAACCACTGCACATTCTTAATGTCAATAATGTACTCATATCACCTTTCATATTGAAAATAAAATCTAATTGTATACTTCTCATTATTGATACCATTATTATGCTGTCCTAAACCAAAGGATTTTGTCTTTAGGGACCTATAAGCAGTTAATCCTGCTGTATAATTTGAGAAAAGTGGGAATTATTTGGACATATAACCTTGCTTAGTCTAAGTCTTCAATGTCACATTATATATAATTGAACTATTTTAGATCCAATGATTAATGAGATCGTAAGCTGAATTAAGTCCTGTGGGGTATCTTGTCTTTAACTTAAAGATCCAGAAGACTTCTTTTTTTGCAAGTACGGATTTTCTGTCCCCACCCCTTCGCCCAGCTTCCACTGTTTCTATTATTGTCCATTTAAAGTGTTTACTATCCTTGTTATGGAACAATTTGAAATGCTGGACGAGTGGGGTGGTCAGAGAGCCCGCTTTGATGTCCAACAAATGTTCCCTAATCCGCTCCCTTGTCTCTCTTGTAGTCATGCCCACATATTGTAGGTTACACATGACACAACCTGCTAGGTAAATCACAAAACTGTTTCTGCAATTCATGCACTGTTTGTGATTAAAAAGCGCATTGGTGGCACTACATCTGAATCCCTCTCCTATTTGGAGATGTTCACATGCTTTGCAAGATTGGTTACTGAACCTATAAACTCCTTTGAACCGGAGCCAGGAGCTATTTTGCTCCCTCCGTATATTTTTTAATTGTGTCGGAGCTAATAGATTACCCATTGTGACTCCCTTCCTAAATGAGCATTTACAACCCATTTCCACCACATCTGCTAGTGCGTTGTCCGCAGCTAGCAATTTATAATGTTTCCTTATTATTTGGCAAATTTTGTTATATTGGGTACTGTAGTCTGTTACAAAATATGTCTTTCCTCCCTTGTCTCTTTTTGGTTTTGTTTTCTCTAGCAACTTTCTTCTATTGCAGGAAGTAACTTCTTCCCTTGCTTTTCGAATGACTGATGATTGATAACCTCTTTCTTTTAAGCGTTCTGCCAATTGATCAGCGTGAAACTCAAACTGCTCAGAATTGCTACAGTTACGCTTCAATCGGGTGAATTGACCCTTTGCTACTGATCTAAAAACCGGTTTTGGATGACTGCTCCTGGCGTGGAGTAGTGTGTTTCCCGTTATTGGTTTTCTGTACACTTCGGTTTCAACCCCAACCTTGGGAATGCCTCTTAATGTAAGATCCAGGAAATTAATCTGATTCCTGTTTAATTCAAAAGTGAACTCCAACCCAAGGTCATTGTTGTTTAACCATTGCACAAAAGCCTCAGCTTCCGCCTCTGTGCCCCTCCACACCAGGAGCAGATCATCTATGTAACACCGGTAGAATTGAATATTTCTCCTGAAGGGGTTCCCATCCCCATAGATGCGGGACAGCTCCCACCACCCCATGTAGAGGTTGGCAAAAGAGGGTGCGAACTTGGCACCCATGGCTGTCCCGCATCTCTGGAGATAGAAAACCCCCTCAAAGGAGAAATAATTGTGTGTCAATAAATACTGTACAATTCTGAGTATGTAATCTATTACTTCATTCGAGAAGTCAGTATTCCTGCTCAAGAAGTATTCTATGGCCTGTAAACCTTTGTCATGTGGGATGGAGGTATAGAGTGCTCTAACATCAATGGTGAGCCACAAGTCTGTCTCCTCCCAGGCCATGTTTGTCATTAGTTTCAAGACATGTGTAGTGTCTTGCAGAAAACTTGTTAGTCCCTCCACCTGGGGTTGCAGTATGCTATCAAGCCACTGCGATAACCTCTCTAGTAGTGATCATATGCCACTCACTATGGGTCTACCTGTGACCTCCTCCAGGGATTTATGTACCTTAGGTAAATGATTAAAGATAGGTGTCACTGGATTGTCTACCAGGAGGAAGTCACAGGTAGACTCATCCAGAATACCTAATTCCTTACCATCATCGAGAATCTGTACCAATTCTCTCTTATACTTAGTGGTAGGATCCCCTCTCAACACAAGATAGAACTTGTCATTGTGTAACTGTCTTTCTGCTTCAGTAACAAATTGGGTACGTGACATTACTACCACCGAGCACCCCTTATCTGCATTTCTAATGACTAAGTTTTCATTAGTTTGAAGCTTCCTCAATGCTTCTTTTTCTTTGTAATTTAGATTATGCTGTTTGGATGGGGTGGCCTGGTGTAGTAATGTCAAGTCCCTTTCAACCCTTTCCTGAAAGATTTCCAATATATCACCTCTGTGGTGTATTGGATAAAACCTAGAGGATTCCCTGAATTTTGGTGTCTGAATTGTTGTCTTATCAATTATCGTTCCTTCATGTGATAGTACTTCTAAATTTAACAAATCACATTCCTCACTGAAATGAAATTCACTGTTTGATCTTATATCTGTTCTGTGATGCTAGATATTAGCATCCAAGTTCTCCACTTCCTCAAAGTAAAATAATTTTTTTACTGTTAACCCTCTAATCAATCTGTTAACGTCAATCAAGGTATTGAATAAATTGAACTTCTGTGATGGAACAAAACCTAGTCCCAAACTTAACACTTTAATTTCCATTTTGGACAGTGTATAATCAGACAAATTTATCACATTAGTATCATTTACTGGTATTTGCTCCCTCGCCTGCCCCGTCTGGTGGATTGGCGATTTTGTCTCTGTTGACCTAACTGGCCTCCCCTCCCTCTCCCTCCGCCCTCTGGTTCTTTGGGGGGAAGAGAAAAAACCTGTTCAAGATCTCGTTTGTCACTTAAGTCTGGCCTTATCCTTCCTTCATTATTTGGCGGTGCTATAAGTCTGGCCTTATCCTTCCTTCATTATTTGGTGGTGCTATAGCAAGGGATGTTTCATCAGGGGTATATTTTGATGCCCCTTTCTGTTGTTTTTTCAAAATTGAAGGTTTAAAAGTCTGGGGAGTCTTAGGTCGCACTGCCAAATGTTCTGTGTCTATGTTTACTGGTAGGTTGGATAGTTCATTACTATCCTCCCCTCCTGACGCTGAGCTGTCGTCATAGGATTCAGCTTCACTCTCAGAAAACTGTACCTTTTTCCCTTTTTGATAATCAACCTCACATTCTTGCTGTCCCTGATGCCAATCTCTTTGATACTCTTATTGTTTGAGGTATTTCGACCTCTACCTCTGCCACGTGACCTATTGTATGCTCTGCGCCCTTCAAATCTATCCTTTCTATTCCAAATAAACACCCTATTGTTATCGTAGTCAGACTGATCCCTGAGGTATTTATTATGCTTAGTCGTGATTAATAGTATTTTAGACTCCTTCAATGTGTTTTGTAGAATACTATCGTATTTGGGATACTCTAAAGCCTCCCTTCTCTGGTTCAATTCTCCTTGTATTGTCTCAATCTGTAGGGTGATTACATTAAGTGTTTTTGTTTTGTATTGTACTAAAAGCACCATTAAACGAAGGGAGCAATCTGATAGTATGACATTCCAATCCCCAATAAATTCACGGTCATCCGTTTGGAATGTTGGGAATTTATTTACCCTTAAACCTCTAGGTATGATTTTTAATTCTTGGTATTTGTTAAGAGTCATGATGTCCCATCTTAATTTACTCTCAAAAAGCTTAGCTAGGGAGAATCTTGACCTATCTGTACAGAAAACCTCCTCTAGGTCAAGTGTACTGTTATCTCTTTCTTGGAATGTTTTAAGTGATAAATAATCTCCCCTTTCATTAGTCTCTGCTACCTCCATTGTGCACCTTAGTATAGATCTGCTATTAAACTATAATGTTCTGCTCTAGAGTTAAACTTCCTTATATGTTTGCTGATAGTTAACTTTATATAATAGTCAGTTCTCTTGTGTTTCCCTTTGGCTCTAAGAGTTGCCAATTAATTCAAATCAAAGATTATTGCCTATCTCAAAACTGCATTTCAGCATAAAAATTTGTTTTTTTCCCCACCGGGAGGAACGGACTTTTGGAGCTTACAAAGGACTTCAGACAATCTACATCTCTCTTTGTCATGTATTCAGGGAAGCGCTGGGTTCAGAGGGCTGCTGCTACTTCTTTGTCTTTTTGGCTGTGGAGCTTGATCCGTTTGGCTTATGAGACAACGGGACATAAGCCTCCTCAGAGGATCACGGCTCATTCCAAAAGAGTGGTGGCTTCATCTTGGGCCTTCTAGAATGAGGCCTCTATGGAGCAGATTCGTAAGGCGGCTACCTGGTCTTCCTTACATACTTTTACGAAGTTTTACAAATTTTATGTTTTTGCTTCTGTGGAAGTAGCTTTTGGGAGAAAGATTCTAAAGACTGTGGTGCCCTCAGATTAGGGTCCGCCTTTTTACCCTCACGGTTTCATTCAGTGTCCTCTAGAGCTTGGGTATATGTTCCCAATAGTAATGAATAAAACCGTGGATTTTCCTCCCCTTTAGATGGAAAACTTAAATTATGCTTACCTGATAATTTCATTTTCATCGTGGGGAGGAGAGTTCACGGCTCCCGCCCGTATCTCTGGTGGGCGGATCTAAATTTAATTTCTCTTCTGGCACCATTTATACCCTATACCGTTTCTCCTACGGTTCCTTGTTCCCTTGGCAGAGTGACTGGGGGGATGAGGGGAGTGGGAGAGTTATTTAAGCCTTTGGCTGGGGTGTCTTTGCCTCCTCCTGGTGGCCAGGTTCTTAATTCCCAATAGTAATGAATGAAGCCGTGGACTCTCCTCCCCACAATGGAAATGAAATTATCAGGTAAGCATAATTTAAGTTTTTAAGACACTTTTAAATTCACTTCTATTTTTAAATGTACTTTGTTCTCTTGGTATCCAAATTTGATAATAGAAATAAATTGAGGAGTTGTTTAAAATGGTATGTTCTACCTGAATTCTGAAAGAAAAAAGGGTTTCATGTCCCTTTAAATACTCATTCATAAAAGCAAACATTTATAACTGAGATAGGTTTCCTTTTAAGTTTTTAAAAATACCACCTGAATTTGATTTTAGATAGATAGATAGTAGATAATAATATAAAATAAACTGCTTAAAGAGGTGTTACACTTTTCTTTTTATATGCACTGTATATATCAGCAACTAAGCAAATGCAGTGCTCTAGCACAGAGTAGGAGCACTCCAACAACAACAACAATGTAAAAAACAAACAAACTATTTTTTAAAGATTACTTTTCCTTCTTAATATGAGGAAAGTCTACGGCTGAATTCCTTACTTGTGGGAAATACTGAATCTGGCCACCAGGAGGAAGCAAAGACACCCCAGCCAAAGGCTTAAATACCTCCTCCACTCCACTCATCCCCCAGTCTTTCTTTGCCTTTCGTCACAGGAGGTTTGCAGAGAAGTGTCAGAAGATACGGAGTAGTTCCTTATGGAGGGTAGTACTCTTCGGAATGGGACTGGAGTTTTAAGTAGTCTTGTCAGTCTCTCAGTGAAAGCATTGGCGAATGTTAGAGTCTGGAGATGCAGGGAGAGTCTTTCTGCGATCCCATCCAGACTCGTATTAACAGCTCCTAAGCAATCAGTGTTGACGAGTTTCACTGCCTACTTCTATTACTCATGTCCATGTCAAGAGCGATGCTACAAGATTGTCAAACTTGAGAGACTGTGTTTCTGTTCCACGGCATAGATTTCGGTAAGATTGTTTCATTTTTTTATACACATTTGATAACGCAAGAAGACAGGGTCGCTCCTTTTATCTGAATGGAATCGAGGGTTAATGTCTCTGGAAGGGGATTATTGAACAGGAGGGATTAAGCACATATTTTTAATACTGTGTTTATGCTGTGACATGTGTGAGATGTGGCTCAGGCAGATGTTGGAACGTACAGGTTTTACTTTCATTTTGAAGTCTTATCTTCCCAGGGGCATATTCCTCTTTTCAAACCTGTCTTCAAGACCAGAAAAGAGAGAGGCTTTTCTAGGGTGTGTGAGGGATCTCTCTGTCCTGGGGGTCATTGTACCGGTACCTCCAGCAGAGAGAGGTCTGAGATACTACACAAACTGTTTGTGGTCCCAAAGAAGGAGGGTACTTTTCATCCAATTCTCCGTCTAAAGTGTTGGTGATGGAGATAATAAGGTCCATTCTTCCTTTATTCCAGGAAGAACAATTTATGACCACGATAGACCTGAAGGATGCCTATCTTCACGTCCCTAGACACAAGGAACACTTCAAGTTCCTATGATTTGCGTTACTGGGCCAGCACTTCAGTTCATTGCACTTCCGTTTGGTCTAGCTACTGCTTCAAGAGTTTTTACGAAGGTTCTAGGGGCTCTGCTCACAGTGGCCAGAACCAGAGGGATTGCAATGGCACCATACTTAGATGATGGTTCAAGCACCGTCCTATCGTCTGGCAGAGAACCATTCGAAAGCACTTTTTTCTCTTCTTTGATCTCATGGATTGAAGATAAACTTAGAAAAGAGTTCTCTTATTCCCAGTACGAGAGTGAAGTTCCTGGGTACGATAATAGACTCCATATCTTTGAGGATATTTATTACAGACTAGAGACGTTACAAGCTAACTTCCAATTGTCTTGCCCTCCAGACCTCCTTCAGGCCATCTGTGGCTCGGTGTATAGAGGTAATTGGACTCATGGTGTCCTGCATGGACATCATCCCCTTTGCCAGATTCCATCTCAGACATCTTCAGCTGTGCATGTTGAAACAGTGGAACGGCAATGATTCAGATCTGTCTCAACAGATTTCTCTGGACAGCCGGTTGAGAAAATCGCTCTCCTGGTGGCTTTGTCCAGATCACCTGTCCCAAGGGACATCCTTCTTAAGGCCATTCTGAGAGATTGTGACTACGGACGCGAGTCTTACAGTATGGGGAGCTGTTTGGGGTGCCAGGAAGGCACAGGGCCTGTGGACTGGAGAGGAATCCCTCCTCCCAATCAACATCTTGGAACTTTGAGTGATCTTCAATGCTCTGAAGGCTTGGCCCCTTCTGGGTTCGACCCAGTTTATCAGATTCCAATCAGACAACATAACCTCCGTGGCTTACATCAACCATCAGGGTGGAACGAGGAGCTCCGTAGCAATGAGGGAAGTATCTTAGATTCTGGAATGGGTGGAGGCCCACAACTTCTCGCTGTCAGTGATCCACATTCCAGGTGTGGACATCTGGGAAGCGGATTTCCTCAGCAGACAATCTTTTCATCCGGGGGAATGGTCTCTCCATCGCAAGGTGTTTGCGGAGATTTGTAGCAGATGGGGGACACCGGAGATAGATCTCATGGCGTCCCGGCTCAAATCCAAGCTACCCAGATATGGGTAGTGGTCCAGGGATCCTCAGGAGGAGCTAATAGATGCATTAGCAGTGTCTTGGAGGTTCAGTCTGATCTACATTTTCCCTCATTACCACTTCTATCTCGTGTGGTGGCCCGCATCAAGCAGGAGTGAGCGTCAAGGATTCTAATTGCTCCCTCGGAGGATGTGGTTTGTGGATCTGGTGGGGATGTCATCTTCTCCTCCATGGAGGTTACCTTGCCGCAGGGATCTGCTGGAACAAGGTCCTTTTGTTCAACAAAATCTAGATTCTCTGAGGCTGATTGCGTGGAGATTGAATGCTTAGTCCTAGCCAACAGAGGTTTTTCTGAGAGAGTTATTGATACTCTCATTCAAGCTCGTAAGCCGGTTACTCGTCGCATCTATCATAAGGTGTGGAGGACCTACTTATTCTGGTGTGAAGAGCGTGGATTTCCCTGGCATACAGTCAGGGTTTCCAGGATTCTTTCTTTTCTCCAGGATGGTCTGGAGAAGGGCCTTTTCGGCTAGCTCTCTTAAGGGACAGATCTTTTTTACTGCACAAGAGGCTCGCTTAGCTTCCAGATGTCCAGTCTTTTGTTCAGGCTAGAATCAGGCCTGTGTTTTGACCTAGCGCTACTCCTTGGAGTTTACTTGTTCTTAAGGTTTTGCAGAGGGCTCTGTTTGAGCCTATGCACGGCCTTGACTTTAAATTACTATCTTGGAAGGTTCTCTTTTTACTGGCTATTGCCTTGGCACGCAGAGTATATGAGATGGCTGCCTTGCAATGTGAGCCTCCTAACCTAGTATTCCATGCTGATAAGGTTGTTCTTCGTACTGTGTTAGGTTGTTTCTGATGGCAAGGAGCGGTTACTTCCTAATTTGGATGTGGTTCGGGCCTTGAAGTTCTATCTTCAAGCCACTAAGGAGTTTAGACATACTTCTTCTTTGTTTGTTGTCTATTCTGTGAAGCGTAAGGGGCAGAAAGCCTCATCCACTTCCTTGTCTTTTTGGTTGAGGAGCATTATTCGCTTAGCATACAAAACAGCGGGACATACGCCTCCTCAGATGACTAGAGCAGTGGCTTCCTCTTGGGCCTTCAAGAATGAGGCATCTATGGAACAGATTTGTAAGGCGGCTACCTGGTCCTCCTTACATACTTTTTCAAAATTGTACAAGTTTTTGTTTTTGCTTCGGCTGAAGCATCTTTTGAGGGAAAGGTTTTGCAGGCTGTGGTGCCCTCAAAATATTGTCCGCCTCTCTTTTTACCCTCCCCGTTTCATTCAGTGTCCTCTAGAGCTTGGGTATATAGAAGAAGGAAAACATAAATTATGCTTACCAGATAATTTCCTTTCCATCTGTATGAGGAGAGTCCACGGCCCCCGCCCGTTTTCTCTGTTGGGCGGACCTAAATTTTGTTTGGTTCTTCTGGCACCATTTATACCCTGATATGTCTCCTACTGTTACTTGTTCCCTCTGCAGAATGACTAGGGGATGAAGGAAGTGGGGGAGGTATTCGAATCTTTGGCTGGGGTGTCTTTGCCTCCTCCTGGTGGCCAGGTTCAGTATTTCCCACAAGTAAGGAATGAAGCCGTGGACTCTCCTCATACAGAAGGAAAGGAAATGATCTGGTAAGCATAATTTATGTTTTTATTGAGGTTTTATAGTTACAGGTAGTATAAAACAGGTTAGAGCATTTTATATAACAGTATACTCTAGTCAAATAAACGGAAACAAATATTAATAATATAATAATATGCCATAACGTTACTTAGGCACACTAATGAAAACCTCAAATTTTGTATAAAACTAACAATTATTGTTCATAAAAACATGTAAATATATTCAAAATACTGTATGTCATAAGCCAATAGTACCTTCTGTGTCTCATATAAGGCCAAACATGAACGTATTAATTAGTAAATAAAATACAAATTTCCAGAAGGTATATTAGCAAGAAAAAGAAGAAACAAAAGGACCAATTTTGGGTCCTATAATGGAAACAATTCTTTAAATTATTCAAATAAATAGCATCTGTGGGTTAACACAGTCATGAAATAGTATACAATTAGAACATTATAATAGACCTGATTTTGCTACATATACCTCAGTATGATTTTACATGGTGTCTGTAGACACTAACCATTTATTGAGATTTTGTTTGCTATGTAGGTAACACTGTGGGTGAGAGTACTTACAGATTGTGTGTTATTATTAATTATATATGTTCATAAGGGTTGAAATTGACATAGCCTAGAGGAGTCAGATGCCTATAGGATAGATTGTTAATGTATAACATGCTCTACTATACTAGATCGGAGATACTAATAGACATATCTGGTGTAAAAGGTTTAAAGCAAAGCAGTGTGAGGCTTATCTAATATATTTAAGGGCAACACCAAATACTATATTTGCATACAAAGAGAGAAGCGCTCTACCAGGAACGAACAACAGCTCATTAGCTAGTTCTATGGCGATTTACCACCCGGAAGTAGCCTCTTTTAGACCAGTGTACTTTCACAAAGGAAAACTTTCCTTAAGTATATCAGTCTGATCCCGCCAAGTAAGGTCAGTCCAGCCCCGAAATACCAGGCAATTCTCCTCTGAACAAGGAACATGACAACCCCAGACGATCATTTCGGCCTCCTATGGGCCTCGTCAGTGAGGTGCAGCCACATTCCTCTAAGCACACTGGGCAAGGGGTCCACGTCTGGTTTCCCCCATCACCCATAGGGAGACTTCCCAAGGGTCATATTAATTTGCATACAAAAAAGGGAAGCTCTCTACCAGGAACGAGCAACAGCTCATTAGCTAGTTCTATGGTGATTTACCACCCGGAAGTAGCCTATTTTAGACCAGTGCGCTTTTCACAAAGGAAAACTTTCCTTAAGTATATCAGTCTGATCCCGCCAAGTAAGGTCAGTCCAGCCCCGAAATACCAGGCAATTCTCCTCTGAACAAGGAACATGACAACCCCAGACAATCGTTTCGACCTCCTATGGACTTCGTCAGTGAGGTGCAGCCACATTCCTCTAAGCACACTGGGCAAGGATTCCACGTCTGGTTTCCCCCATCACCCATAGGGAGACTTCCCCTGGGTCATATTAATTTGCATACAAAGAGAGAAGCACTCTACCAGGAATGAACAACAGCTCATTAGCTAGTTCTATGTCGATTTACCACCCGGAAGCAGCTTCTTTTAGACTAGTGTGCTTTTCACAAAGGAAAACTTTCCTTAAGTATATCAGTCTGATCCCGCCAAGTAAGGTCAGTCCTGCCCTGAAATACCAGGCAATTCTCCTCTGAACAAGGAGAATGACAACCCCAGATGACCTTTTCGGCCTCCTATGGGCCTCATCAGTAAGGTGCAGCCACATTCCTCTAAGCACACTGGGCAAGGAGTCCATGTCTGGTTTCTTCCATCACCCATAGGGAGACTTCCCCAGGGTCATATTAATTTGCATACAAAGAGAGAAGCACTTTACCAGGAATGAACAACAGCTCATTAGCTAGTTCTATGTCGATTTACCACCCGGAAGCAGCCTCTTTTAGACCAGTGTGCTTTTCACAAAGGAAAACTTTCCTGAAGTATATCAGTCTGATACCGCCAAGTAAGGTCAGTCCAACCCCAAAATACCAGGCAATTCTCCTCTGAACAAGGAACATGACAACCCCAGAAGATCGTTTCGGCCTCCTATGGGCCTTGTCAGTGAGGTGCAGCCACATTCCTCTAAGCACACTGGGCAATGAGTCCACGTCTGGTTTCCCCCATCACCCATAGGGAGGCTTCCTCAGGGTCATATTAATTTGCATACAAAGAGAGAAGTGCTCTATCAGGAACGAACAACAGCTCATTAGCTAGTTCTATGGGGATTTACCACCTGGAAGCAGCCTCTTTTAGACCAGTGTTCTTTTCTTAAAGGAAAACTTTTCTTAAGTATATCAGTCTGATCCCGCCAAGAAAGGTCAGTCCAGCCCCGAAATACCAGGCAATTCTCCTCTGAACAAGGAACATGACAACCCCAGACAATCATTTTGGCCTCCTATGGGCCTCGTCAGTGAGGTGCAGCCCTTTTTCTCTAAGCACACTGGACAAGGAGTCCACGTCTGGTTTCCCCCATCACCCATAGGGAGACTTCCCAAGGGTCATATTAATTTGCATACAAAGAGAGAAGCTCTCTACCAGGAACGAACAACAGCTCATTAGCTAGTTCTATGGTGATTTACCACCCGGAAGTAGCCTATTTTAGACCAGTGCGCTTTTCACAAAGGAAAACTTTCCTTAAGTATATCAGTCTGATCCCGCCAAGTAAGGTCAGTCCAGCCCCGAAATACCAGGCAATTCTCCTCTGAACAAGGAACATGACAACCCCAGAAGATCGTTTCGACCTCCTATGGGTCTCGTCAGTGAGGTGCAGCCACATTCCTCTAAGCACACTGGGCAAGGAGTCCACGTCTGGTTTCCCCCATCACCCATAGGGAGACTTCCCCTGGGTCATATTAATTTGCATACAAAGAGAGAAGCGGTCTACCAGGAATGAACAACAGCTCATTAGCTAGTTCTATGTCGATTTACCACCCGGTAAATCGACATAGAACTAGCTTTTGTGCTTTTCACAAAGGAAAACTTTCCTTAAGTATATCAGTCTGATCCCGCCAAGTAAAGTCAGTCCAGCCCTTAAAATACCAGGCAATTCTCCTCTGAACAAGGAGAATGACAACCCCAGATGACCTTTTCGGCCTCCTATGGGCCTCATCAGTAAGGTGCAGCCACATTCCTCTAAGCATACTGGGCAAGGAGTCCATGTCTGGTTTCCCCCATCACCCATAGGGAGACTTCCCCAGGGTCATATTAATTTGCATACAAAGAGAGAAGCACTTTACCAGGAATGAACAACAGCTCATTAGCTAGTTCTATGTCGATTTACCACCCGGAAGCAGCCTCTTTTAGACCAGTGTGCTTTTCACAAAGGAAAACTTTCCTGAAGTATATCAGTCTGATACCACCAAGTAAGGTCAGTCCAGCCCCAAAATACCAGGCAATTCTCCTCTGAACAAGGAACATGACAACCCCAGAAGATCGTTTCGGCCTCCTATGGGCCTTGTCAGTGAGGTGCAGCCACATTCCTCTAAGCACACTGGGCAATGAGTCCACGTCTGGTTTCCCCCATCACCCATAGGGAGGCTTCCCCAGGGTCATATTAATTTGCATACAAAGAGAGAAGTGCTCTATCAGGAACGAACAACAGCTCATTAGCTAGTTCTATGGCGATTTACCACCTGGAAGCAGCCTCTTTTAGACCAGTGTTCTTTTCTTAAAGGAAAACTTTTCTTAAGTATATCAGTCTGATCCCGCCAAGTAAGGTCAGTCCAGCCCCGAAATACCAGGCCCTTTTTCTCTAAGCACACTGGACAAGGAGTCCACGTCTGGTTTCCCCCATCACCCATAGGGAGACTTCCCCAGGGTGTTGTTCCTGGCAGACTGCTTCTCTTTCTGTTTTGCATATGTAAATATGACCCTGGGGATAGTCTCCCTAAGGGTGATGGGGGAAATTGCCTGGTATTTCGGGGCTGGACTGACCATGTTGGCGGGATCAGACTGATATACTTCAGGAAAGTTTTCCTCTGTGAAAAGCACAATTGGGCAGACAGAAGCTAATCCCAGGTGGCAACCAGGCCATAGAACAAGCTATTGATGCTACTGTTCGTTCCTGGCAGACTGCTTCTCTTTTTGTTTTGCATATGTAAATATGACCCTGGGGATAGTCTCCCTAAGGGTGATGGGGGAGCCAGACGTGGAATCCTTGCCCAATGTGCTTAGAGGGATATGGCTGCACCTCACTGACGAGGCCCAAAGGAGGCTGAAATGATCATCTGGGGTTGTCATGTTCCTTGTTCAGAGGAGAATTGCCTGGTATTTCGGGGCTGGACTGACCATGTTGGCGGGATCAGACTGATATACTTCAGGAAAGTTTTCCTCTGTGAAAAGCACAATTGGGCAGAAAGAAGCTACTCCCAGGTGGCAACCGCGCCATAGAACAAGCTATTGATGCTACTGTTCGTTCCTGGCAGACTGCTTCTCTTTCTGTTTTGCATATGTAAATATGACCCTGGGGATAGTCTCCCTAAGGGTGATAGGGGAAACCAGACGTGGACTCCTTGCCCAATGTGCTTAGAGGAATATGGCTGCACCTCACTGACGAGGCCCACAGAAGGCCACAATGATCGTCTGGGTTTGCCTTTCCTTGTTCAGAGGAGAATTGCCTGGTATTTCGGGGCTGGACTGACCATGTCAGCGGGATCAGACTGATATACTTCAGGAACCTTTTCCTCTGTGAAAAGCACACTTGGGCAGAAAGAAGCTACTCCCAGGTGGCAACCGGGCCATAGAACAAGCTATTGATGCTACTGTTCGTTCTTGGCAGACTGCTTCTCTTTCTGTTTTACCAAATACTATATATTCTAGATCCTTTGTAAATTTAAAAAATTATCTTCCAGATGGCTACAACAAAATTAGATAATAAATACACATAGAAACATAATCCAGATAATGGAAATGTACCAAGCTCAAACACTATCATTATACAAAACTCTAGAAATCTTTATACAGAGTGTTAGAAATGGATTATAAACCATAAAATAATGTTATGTAAAAACAGTAGCCTCACAAAAAGCTGTACTAGACACCATACAATTTGATAGTTCCCAGAGAGGAATGGACTGCTTTCTTATTAACAGAGAAGTCCCTGAAATGTGTAGGGGATTAGTAAAATTCTGTGATATAGGAGCTGTCTTTCCGCTGATTCCCATTATGTGGGTGAACCAAACCCCAAATCTATGTTGCAATAAGGGGTCAGCAGTATGCAGGGTATACGGTACATCAGGAGGCAGAACAAAGTTCCAGAATATGCTCTTTTCGGTAGGGGCTCCTGTATGGTAGTAGAACCCTCTCTGTCCCTCTGATGTATACTCTTCCACTGCTCTGATCCAAGTAAAAAGAGCCTGCAGCCAGTCCTCTTGAAACAATGCACTTCTTCCTTCTCCTAGAAATCAGCAGGTAAAATGTAGAGAGCTGGCGGGTTGAAACGTATCAGCCACAGCTTGGGGAGTCAAAGCACTAAGGAAACTGACAGGTGAGAGCTGGACATATTCACATATCTCATTCCAGGCAGGCTTCAACTAGTCTTAGTCATCCTCAATGGTACCAAAACAACTCCCGGGAATCGTTCTTAGATTACAGACACAACTTGTAGTAGAGCCCAATATTTCTCCCCTCCTTTTTTTAAGGCCTGACTTGAACTTATTTGGTGCGGATCATCAGGAGTAGAATGGTTTCCCCCACTGGCCTTATGAAGCTCCCTTATAGAGGGAGAATCACAGTATTTGACTGAGTTCTTGAAAGTGTTCTTCTAGTAGCCTCTGTAGTGCTTCTTCAAACTCTTGTACCCTTACTGAAATTTTGGTCTGGTTCTCTGTGTCAACTGTGATATTTCATTGCAGGAATTGAGTCCCAGGAAAATATTTAAATGGGTTATAATGCATATGCAGTCTCTCATGAGGGGCCTGATATTTAAATGCTCTCTGCTGAGGCGAAATTATCGAAGTCATCTCATCAATACGGAGAGGTCTTTAAAAAAATGTTAGAAGCACAAATTTTAGTTTGAAAGATATTTCTTCTGTTATGTGTGATCAGTCCACGGGTCATCATTACTTCTGGGATATAACTCCTCCCCAACAGGAAATGCAAGAGGATTCACCCAGCAGAGCTGATATAGCTCCTCCCCTCTACGTCAGTCCCAGTCATTCTCTTGCACCCAACGACTAGATAGGATGTGTGAGAGGACTATGGTGATTATACTTAGTTTTTATGACTTCAATCAAAAGTTTGTTATTTTACAATAGCACCGGAGCGTGTTATTACTTCTCTGGCAGAGTTTGAAGAAGAATCTACCAGAGTTTTTTACTATGATTTTAACCGGAGTAGTTAAGATCATATTGCTGTTCTCGGCCATCTGAGGGAGGTAAAGGCTTCAGATCAGGGGACAGCGGGCAGATGAATCTGCATTGAGGTATGTAGCAGTTTTTATTTTCTGAATGGAATTGATGAGAAAATCCTGCTATACCGCTATAATGACATGTATGTATACACTTCAGTATTCTGGGAATGGTATTTCACCGGAACTACTCTGTTAAAGGTCACTAATCCTTTTTATAAATATTATCATGTTAAACGTTTTTGCTGGAATGTAGAATCGTTTACATTGCTGAGGTACTGAGTGAATAAATGTTTGGGCATTATTTTCCACTTGGCAGTTGTCTGCTTTAAATTGTGACAGTTTCGTTTCTCCTCACTGCTGTGTGTGAGAGGGAGGGGCCGTTTTTGGCGCTCTTTTGCTACGCATCAAAAATTTCCAGTCAGCTACTATTATATTTCCTGCATGATCCGGTTCACTGTCAGATCTCAGGGGTCTTCAAACTTCTTTGAAGGGAGGTACATTCTCTCAGCAGAGCTGTGAGAATTTTATATTGACTGTGAATAAAAACGTTACTCTATAATTTTTTATGTCAAATTTAGTTATTGTTATTTACTAATGGGAACAAACCTTTGCTAAAAGTTGTGTTATTTTAAAGTTGATGCTATAACTGTTTTTCAGTTCATTATCTCAACTGTCATTTAATCGTTTAAGTACCTCTTTGAGGCACAGTACGTTTTTGCTAAAAAAGATTATAACCAGGTTGCAAGTTATTGCTAGTGTGTTAAACATGTCTGACTCAGAGGAAGATATCTGTGTCATTTGTTCCAATGCCAAGGTGGAGCCCAATAGAAATTTATGTACTAACTGTATTGATGCTACTTTAAATAAAAGTCAATCTGTACAATGTGAACAAATTTCACCAAACTGCGAGGGGAGAGTTATGCCGACTAACTCGCCTCACGCGGCAGTACCTGCATCTCCCGCCCGGGAGGTGCGTGATATTATGGCGCCTAATACATCTGGGCGGCCATTACAGATAACATTACATGATATGGCTACTGTTATGACTGAAGTTTTGTCTAAATTACCAGAACTAAGAGGCAAGCGTGATCACTCTGGGGTGAGAACAGAGTGCGCTGACAATACTAGGGCCATGTCTGATACTGCGTCACAGCTTGCAGAGCATGAGGACGGAGAGCTTCATTCTGTGGGTGACGGTTCTGATCCAAACAGATTGGATTCAGATATTTCAAATTTTAAATTTAAATTGGAGAACCTCCGTGTTTTACTAGGGGAGGTCTTAGCAGCTCTCAATGATTGTAACACCGTTGCAATACCAGAGAAACTGTGTAGGTTGGATAAATACTTTGCGGTACCGGCGAGTACTGACGTTTTTCCTATACCTAAGAGATTAACTGAAATTGTTACTAAGGAGTGGGATAGACCCGGTGTGCCGTTCTCACCCCCTCCAATATTTAGAAAGATGTTTCCAATAGACGCCACCACTCGGGACTTATGGCAAACGGTCCCTAAGGTGGAGGGAGCAGTTTCTACTTTAGCTAAGCGTACCACTATCCCGGTGGAGGATAGCTGTGCTTTTTCAGATCCAATGGATAAAAAATTAGAGGGTTACCTTAAGAAAATGTTTGTTCAACAAGGTTTTATATTGCAACCCCTTGCATGTATCGCGCCGATTACGGCTGCGGCAGCATTTTGGATTGAGTCTCTGGAAGAGAACCTTAGTTCATCTACGCTAGACGACATTATGGACAGGCTTAGAGTCCTTAAACTAGCTAATTCATTCATTTCGGAGGCCGTAGTACATTTAACCAAACTTACGGCTAAGAACTCTGGATTCGCCATACAGGCACGTAGAGCACTGTGGCTAAAATCCTGGTCAGCTGATGTTACTTCTAAGTCCAAATTACTTAATATACCTTTCAAGGGGCAGTCTTTATTTGGGCCCGGTTTGAAAGAAATTATCGCTGACATTACAGGAGGTAAGGGCCACGCCCTACCTCAAGACAAAGCCAAAGCTAAGGCTAGACAGTCTAATTTTCGTCCCTTTCGGAATTTCAAAACAGGAGCAGCGTCAACCTCCACTGCACCAAAACAGGAAGGAGCTGTTGCTCGTTACAGGCAAAGCTGGAAACCTAACCAGTCCTGGAATAAGGGCAAACAGGCCAGGAAACCTGCTGCTGCCCCAAAGACAGCATGAACCGAGAGCCCCCGATCCGGGACCGGATCTAGTGGGGGGCAGACTTTCTCTCTTCGCCCAGGCCTGGGCAAGAGATGTTCAGGATCCCTGGGCGCTGGAGATCATATCTCAGGGATACCTTCTAGACTTCAAATTATCTCCCCCAAAAGGGAGATTTCATCTGTCAAGGTTGTCAACAAACCAGATAAAGAAAGAAGCGTTTCTACGCTGTGTACAAGATCTGTTATTAATGGGAGTGATCCATCCAGTTCCGCGGTCGGAACAAGGACAAGGGTTCTACTCAAACCTGTTTGTGGTTCCCAAAAAAGAGGGAACTTTCAGGCCAATCTTAGATTTAAAGATTCTAAACAAATTCCTAAGAGTTCCATCGTTCAAAATGGAAACTATTCGGACAATCTTACCTATGATCCAAAGGGGTCAGTACATGACCACAGTGGATTTAAAAGATGCTTATCTTCACATACCGATTCACAAAGATCATCAACGGTATCTACGGTTTGCCTTCCTAGACAGGCACTACCAGTTTGTAGCTCTTCCATTCGGATTGGCTACGGCCCCAAGAATCTTCACAAAGGTTCTGGGTGCCCTTCTGGCGGTACTAAGACCGCGAGGGATTTCGGTAGCTCCGTACCTAGACGACATTCTAATACAAGCTTCAAGCTTTCAAACTGCCAAGTCTCATACAGAGTTAGTTCTGGCATTTCTAAGGTCGCATGGATGGAAAGTGAACGAAAAGAAGAGTTCTCTTTTTCCTCTCACAAGAGTTCCATTCTTGGGGACTCTTATAGATTCTGTAGAAATGAAGATTTACCTGACAGAAGACAGGTTAACAAAGCTTCAAGATGCATGCCGTGTCCTTCATTCCATTCAACACCCGTCAGTAGCTCAATGCATGGAGGTGATCGGCTTAATGGTAGCGGCAATGGACATAGTACCTTTTGCACGCCTACACCTCAGACCGCTGCAATTGTGCATGCTAAGTCAGTGGAATGGGGATTACTCAGATTTGTCCCCTACCCTGAATCTGAATCAAGAGACCAGAAATTCTCTTCTATGGTGGCTTTATCGGCCACACCTGTCCAGGGGGATGCCATTCAGCAGGCCAGACTGGACAATCGTAACAACAGACGCCAGCCTGCTAGGTTGGGGCGCTGTCTGGAATTCTCTGAAGACTCAGGGATTATGGAATCAGGAGGAGAGTCTCCTTCCAATAAACATTCTGGAATTGAGGGCAGTTCTCAATGCCCTTCTGGCTTGGCCCCAATTAACAACTCAGGGGTTCATCAGGTTTCAGTCGGACAATATCACGACTGTAGCTTACATCAACCATCAGGGAGGGACAAGAAGCTCCCTAGCAATGATGGAAGTATCAAAGATAATTCGCTGGGCAGAGTCTCACTCTTGCCACCTGTCAGCAATCCACATCCCGGGAGTGGAGAACTGGGAGGCGGATTTCTTGAGTCGCCAGACTTTTCATCCGGGAGAGTGGGAACTTCATCCGGAGATCTTTGCCCAAATACTTCGACGTTGGGGCAAACCAGAGATAGATCTCATGGCGTCTCGCCAGAACGCCAGACTTCCTCACTACGGGTCCAGATCCAGGGATCCGGGAGCGGTTCTGATAGATGCTTTGACAGCACCTTGGAACTTCGGGATGGCTTATGTGTTTCCACCCTTCCCGCTGCTTCCTCGATTGATTGCGAAAATCAAACAGGAGAGAGCATCAGTGATTCTAATAGCACCTGCATGGCCACGCAGGACTTGGTATGCAGATCTAGTGGACATGTCATCCTGTCCACCTTGGTCTCTACCTCTAAGACAGGACCTTCTGATACAGGGTCCATTCAAACATCAAAATCTAACTTCTCTGAAACTGACTGCTTGGAAATTGAACGCTTGATTTTATCAAAGCGTGGTTTTTCTGAGTCGGTTATTGATACCCTGATCCAGGCTAGGAAGCCTGTTACCAGAAAGATTTACCATAAAATATGGCGTAAATACCTATACTGGTGCAAATCCAAACGTTACTCCTGGAGTAAGGTTAGGATCCCTAGGATATTGTCTTTTCTACAAGAAGGTTTAGAAAAGGGTTTATCGGCTAGTTCATTAAAGGGACAGATTTCAGCTCTGTCCATCTTGTTACACAGGCGTCTGTCAGAAAATCCAGACGTCCAGGCCTTTTGTCAGGCTTTAGCTAGGATCAAGCCTGTGTTTAAAGCCGTTACTCCGCCATGGAGTTTAAACTTAGTTCTTAACGTTTTACAAGGTGTTCCATTTGAACCCCTTCATTCCATTGATATAAAATTGTTATCTTGGAAAGTTCTGTTTTTAATGGCTATTTCCTCGGCTCGTAGAGTCTCTGAGTTATCAGCATTACATTGTGATTCTCCTTATCTGATTTTTCACTCAGATAAGGTAGTTCTGCGTACTAAACCTGGGTTCTTACCTAAGGTAGTTACTAACAGGAATATCAATCAAGAGATTGTCGTTCCATCCTTGTGTCCAAATCCTTCTTCAAAGAAGGAACGTCTTCTACACAATCTGGATGTAGTTCGTGCCCTCAAGTTCTACTTGCAGGCAACTAAAGATTTTCGCCAAACTTCTTCCCTGTTTGTCGTTTATTCTGGACAGAGGAGAGGTCAAAAAGCTTCTACTACCTCTCTCTCGTTTTGGCTTCGTAGCATAATACGTTTAGCCTATGAGACTGCTGGACAGCAGCCTCCTGAAAGAATTACAGCTCACTCCACTAGAGCTGTGGCTTCCACTTGGGCCTTTAAGAATGAGGCCTCTGTTGAACAGATTTGCAAGGCTGCAACTTGGTCTTCGCTTCATACTTTTTCCAAATTTTACAAATTTGACACTTTTGCTTCTTCGGAGGCTATTTTTGGGAGAAAGGTTCTTCAGGCAGTGGTTCCTTCTGTATAATGAGCCTGCCTATCCCTCCCGTCATCCGTGTACTTTTGCTTTGGTATTGGTATCCCAGAAGTAATGATGACCCGTGGACTGATCACACATAACAGAAGAAAACATAATTTATGCTTACCTGATAAATTCCTTTCTTCTGTTGTGTGATCAGTCCACGGCCCGCCCTGTTTTTAAGGCAGGTAAATATCTTTTAAATTATACTCCAGTCACCACTTCACCCTTGGTTACTCCTTTCTCGTTGATTCTTGGTCGAATGACTGGGACTGACGTAGAGGGGAGGAGCTATATCAGCTCTGCTGGGTGAATCCTCTTGCATTTCCTGTTGGGGAGGAGTTATATCCCAGAAGTAATGATGACCCGTGGACTGATCACACAACAGAAGAAAGGAATTTATCAGGTAAGCATAAATTATGTTTTATCTCACTTTGCAGGGTTCATGATTTGAGACACCTACATTATAATATAAGATAAAAAAAAAAACAACCAAATATTTTGCATTATTTCTCTACATGCCTGCAAGCTTTTGAATATCAAGCCCACTGAGAAGGGGGTAAAGCTGTGAGACCTGCACCTGAATGGTTGATTGCATACACCTGCCCTTGAACTATTCTCTGGTTAAAGGCTCTCAAGTTTGAATATAATTGCAACTTTAGATTCCTAATATTCTGCCACATACACTGATATCCATCGAGGTTATGGATGCTGCCGTATGAAGAACATTTTAACAGATTTAAAGAGCCTCCTTGAGAGCCAGAAACTTTGCAACCATTTAGAAAGCCACATTTGGAAAGTCCACCATATTAAATGTGTTTTAATGTGTATAACCCCCTTTAATATGTTTACAATTAACCATATTATTAGCTCATTTACCATTATTTTGTCATTTAAAATAGCCCAGTATGCCTGTTAAAATCATCACTTATAATAAATATGTGAATATGTTTAAATTATCTAAAGAAAAGCTTTGTAAACAAGAATTAGCAGCAGCCCAATGGGGATGATAGTGACAGATACCTGGATGTATACATGTGAAGCCGTGAAAAATTTGGTAATTAGTTTCCCCAATATCCATTGGCTGAACTATTCATTATTACTTCCATTTAAAACTATATAAATACTCAATATTTTAGAACATTTGCATTTGTTTTCATTAAAGGAATATAAATGTTCCAAACCTACAGGTGAAAAAATTCACATGTAGCTTTATACTCACCTTTAGAGCGCTGGCGAGCCGCGTTAACCCGGTCATCTACTTCACAGAACCCCGGCAGCGCTAATAAGAGGCTTAGCAAAGTGCCTCACAGGGCCTGCACTAAAGAAAAGAATGTATACTGATGATTTTCATCACTGTTCTATCGTTTTCTTTAAATTTAGAGGTGCATATCTACTAAAATGTTAATTTTCAATTGCATATACAATCAACTGCTTTTTCTCAAACTCTTACTACACTTCTGTGTCCTGTATCCATTCAAATAATGTATTCTGTTTTCTTTGATAGAATAATACAATCTGTTATCTTGTTGTACTTTGAAAGCACACTGAGATGTTTATATTCTTGTGTTATTGCAGGAGCAACGAGAACAACCTGATATCCTAGTACTTCATGAAGATCCAAGGACTCATGGGGAACCTGAGAATGTGGCTATGAGCATCAGACATGGAGATCTAAATGAAACTGCAGGATTAAAAGAGGTAGACATTACTTAAATACTCCTACAAAGAAACAGTGGCCTTTTCACACTTAAAAACTTTAGAAAGAAAAAGAAATGGTCTTCATTTTTTATATTATTTTATGTACTTATTTCACTAGTGTTTTGTAGCTATGTAGTGAACATGGGTTTCCAAAGGGGGAGCACGAGAGACATTTGTTCCTTATAGTGTAGCGTAAGCATGAACTTCAGTTAATGTTATCCCCATTTTTAAAAAGATGTGCACATCAAGCAACTCTCTCCTACTGTACATGCTGCCACTCATGTTCTTATATTTGGAGCATTTTATGCCCCTCCCCTGTAAAAATGTCTGCAGGCACCAATGATAGTTTACAGGCTTTATAGAATAACAGGAAGATTCAACAATTTGAATGTATGTCTCTTAATAGTGATTATAGTCAATGAATACAGTAAAAATAGTCTGTTGAAACAATGATAAATTATTCTAAATTGTTAACCAAATGTTTCTTGTTAATTATGTGTTTAACTCCTACAAATTGGTTGAACACATTATTAATCATACACATCAGTCATGTTTCCACTGAGCAGGACATGGTCTGCACCGCACTATGGCTTCTGAGCAGGAGTTTAATTTTATGTTTAGCCCCTTTTCTGTTATGAAACACAGTGGAGGTTTGCTCATATGGGCAGTATAGACTCTGCTCAACCATTGAAAATGCTCCACAAAAATAAAAATAATTTCTGCCCCTTTCTTGATCTTAAAGGGACTTTCAAGCCAAAATTGCAATCCACATGAATGCATTTCAGTTTTAAAATAATAATTTTTGTAATATACATGTATAAGCAAAAGTGTATTTAAAGGGACACTGAACCCAAATTTTTTCTTTTGTGATTCAGATAGAGTACAATGGGGCTGCGTTAGGAGCTGAACGCTGCTTTTTTTTCAGCCGGCTCTCCCCCATTGATTCCTATGGGGAAATCGTGCACGAGCATGTTTTGCCAGCTCACCGCTACCGTAAGCAGCGCTGGTATTGAGGTAAGTTGTAGAGCTAAATTTTGCTCTCCGATCACTTTTTTTGCGGCTAACGCCGGGTTTAAAAAAACCCGTAATACCAGCGCTGTCTTAAGTGAGCGGTGAGAAAAAACTGCTTGTTAGCACCGCACCCCTGTTACCGCAAAACTTGTAATCTAGGTGAGTGTTACAGTAGCACTTGCAAAAGGATACAATGAGATACATAAAACACAGTATTACAAGAGTTCTTGTCTTGTGTCTTGCCCCTTGCCCAATCCTTGTTCAATTCTTGTATTATTCTAAAATGATTGCCTCACTTATAAAATGTTCACTTTGAAAATGTGAACATATGCTATTGTTCAAATGTACACTGCCCAGGCAATGCACCCACCCCTGTGCAATGCACCTCCCAAACTAGTGTGGAATATATACAGACAGGGCAGTCAGCTGAGTTCACTAAATTTATTTGATTGCTAATCAAAGACAATTGAAAAGGCCAATTGGAATGTTAGATTTTGATCTGGTTAGGGTGAGATGAGTTAAGTAAACAGACAATAAAATTTGGAGGAGGTTAAAACTATGGCATAAGACAGCTATAAATTTTAGAATAATAGCAAGTATTTATAAGGATTGAACATCACATGGCAATTAGCTAAACATTAGAAGTAAGACATTGGGAACAACATTACAATGAATACAGGACTTAATTTTAACAACCTAAATTCATGTTCTCAATATACATATACACATACCAGAAAGAGAGACTTGGAATACAAATCACACAAAAGCAGGGGAAGTAGCTGGATTTGATGCAGGAGCTCAATTCACATACCAGAAAGAGAGACTTGGAGTACAAATGACACAAAAGCAGGGGAAGTAGCTGGATTTGATGCAGGGGCTCAATTCACATACCAGAAAGAGAGAATTGGAGTAAAGAAGACACAAAAGCAGGGGAAGTAGCTGTATTTGATGCAGGGGATCAATTCACATACCTGAGAGCAGAAGAGAGAGTAGGTTAACTCAGCATTCCAAAGCAGATGTCAATGTGCAGTTTGTTAGTTTGTAAACAGCAGTGTGGTGAGTATTGAGTGTAATTCTTTTATAATTCTAAAATGATTGCCTCACTTATAAAATGTTCACTTTGAAAATGTGAACATATGCTATTGTTCAAATGTACACTGCCCAGGCAATGCACCCACCCCTGAGCTTGGAAGGTTTTGTTTCTTACTGCTATTTCTTCTGCTCGGAGGGTTTCTGAACTCTAAGCTTTGCAGTGCGATTCTCCTTATCTCATATTTCGATAGATAAGGCAGTTCTCCGTATCAAGTTTGGTTTTCTTCTTAAGGTTGTTTCGGACAGAAATATTAATCAGGAAATTGTTGTTCCTTCTCTCTGTCCTAATCCTTCTTCTCATAAAGAACGTTTGTTGCACTGTTTGCATTGTTTGTTTGTTTTTCTGGAAAACGTAAGGGTCAGAAAGCTACTGCCACTTTTCTTTTTCTCTGGTTGAGAAGTATTATTCGTATGGCATAGGAGACTGCTGGACAGCAGCCTACTGAGAGAATTACAGCTCATTCCACTAGGGCGGTGTCTTCTTCTTGGGCCTTCAGGAATGAGGCCTCTGTAGAACAGATCTGTAAGGCTGCGACTTGGTCTTCCTTGCACTCTTTTTCTAAATTCTATAAATTTGATACCTTTGCCTCGGCTGAGGCTTCTTTTGGGAGAAAGGTTCTGCAAGCTGTGGTGTATAGGTTGCTTGTCTTGCCCTCCCTTATCATCTGTGTCCTCTAGCTTGGGTATTGACTCCCAATAATAATTGATGATCTGTGAACTCACCGTGTCTTAAGAAAGAAAACAAAGTGTATGCTTACCTAATAAATTTATTTATTTCTTGACACAGTGAGTCCACTGCCCTCCCTGTTTTTCAGACAGGTTTTTTATATAAACCTCAGGCACCTCTGCACCTTGTGTTATTTCCTTTCTCTCCCTTTCCTTCGGTCAAATGAATGGGGTTTTGTGAAGGGAAGTGATACTTACCTCCTTCTGCTGGCCAGGAGTGATATTCCCAACAGTAATTGATGATCTGTGGACTCACTGTGTCAAGAAATAAACACCTAGATTGCAAGTTTTGCGTTAGGGGCTATGCGGTGCTAACGAGCAGTTTTCCCTCACCGCTCACTTACCTCCAGCACTGGTATTATGAGTTTTCAGAAACACATCGTTAAAAGACAAGAAGTGAGCGTTGAGCAAAATTTTGCTCATTACCGCACTCCAATACCAGCGCTGCTTAAATCAGCGGTGAGCTGGTGTAACGTGCTCGTGCACAATTTCCCCATAGGAATCAACGGGAGAGCCAGCTGAAAAAAAGTCTAACACCTGCAAAAAATCAGCGTAAAACTCACTAACGCAGCCCTATTGATTCCTATGGGGAAATAAAAGTTATGTTTACACCCTAACACCCTAACATGAACCCCGAGTCTAAACACCCCTAATCTTGCACTTATTAACCCCTAATCTGCCGCCCCGACATCGCCGACACCTATATTATACTTATTAACCCCTAATCTGCCGCTCCGGACACCGCCACCACCTACATTATACTAGTTATGAACCCCTAATCTGCCACCCCCAACGTCGCCGCCACTATAATAAACATATTAACCCCTAAACCGCCGCACTCCCGCCTCGCAAACATTAGTTAAATATTATTAACCACTAATCTGCCATCCCTAACATCGCCGCCACCTACCTACATTTATTAACCCCTAATCTGCCGCCGCCAACGTCGCCACCACTATATTAAAGTTATTAACCCCTAAATCTAACCCTAAACCTAACACCCACTAACTTAAATATAATTTAAATAAATATAAATAAATATTCCTATCATTAACTAAATTATTCCTATTTAAAAATAAATACTTACCTATAAAATAAACCCTAAACTAGCTACAATATAAATAATAGTTACATTGTAGCTAGCTTAGGATTTATTTTTATTTTACAGGCAAGTTTGTATTTATTTTAACTAGGTAGAATAGTTATTAAATAGTTATTAACTATTTAATAGCTACCTAGCTAAAATAAATACAAATTTACCTGTAAAATAAAACCTAACCTTAGTTACACTAACACCTAACACTACACTACAATTAAATAAATTAACTAAATTAAATACAATTACCTAAATTAAATTAAATTAGCTAAAGTACAAAAAGAAACAAACACTAAATTACAGAAAATAATAAACAAATTTCAGAAATTTAAACTAATTACACCTAATCTAATAGCCATAGTAAAATAAAAAAGCATCTTCTATCTTCATCCATCCGGCGCGGAGCGGGTCCATCTTCAAGACATCCGACGCGGAGCATCCTCTTCTGGCGTGACTAAAACAGAATGAAGGTACCTTTAAGTGACGTCATCCAAGATGGCGTCCCTTAGATTCCGATTGGCTTATAGAATTCTATCAGCCAATCGGAATTAGGGTAGAAAAAATCCTATTGGCAACACAGCACTGATTGGCTTAAATGCAAGTCAATAGATAAAGTCATGTGATAAGGGGGCCGTCAGAAGATGCTTAGAAACAAGGTAATCACAGAGGCAAAAAGTATATTAATATAACCATGTTTTCTGTGCAAAACTGGGGAATGGTTTATAAAGGGATTATCTATCTTTTAAAACAATACATTTTTTGAGTTAACTATTACTTTAATCTAAGGTAAGACTTTAAGATGACTAAGGTGTAGACTGTCCCTTTTAACTTTCATGATTCAGATAGGGCATGCAATTTTTAAACAACTTTCCAAATTACTTTTATCAAATTTGCTTTGTACTCTTGGTATTCTTTGTTAAAAGCTAAACCAAGTTAAGCTCATATGCTAATTTCTAAGCCCTTGAAAGCCATCTCTTATCTCAGTGCAACTAGACAGCGCTAGTTCATGTGTGCCATATAGATAACATTGTGCTCACTCCTGTAGAATTACTTAAGAGTCAGCACTGATTGACTAAAAATCAAGTATGCCAAAAGAACTGAAATAAGGGGGCAGCCTGCAGAGGCTTAGATACAAGGTAATCATGAAGGTAAAAAGCATGTTAATATAACAATGTTGGTTATGCAAAACTGGGGAATGAACAATAAAGGGATTATCTATTGTTTTTTAAAGAATACAAATTCTGGAGTAGGCAGTCCCTTTAAATTAAGCACTCTTTCTGTCAAGTCTGTCAATGTTTCTATTTGCAATGTGATTACTATTATAATTTGAAAATACGCTTACCTAAATTAGTTTGCCTAAATTCTACTTTAAAAGATTAAAACCATAAAAAAAAATTACTTTATTAAGATAATTCTATTGAAAATATAAATAAGAATCAATAAATATTTTAACCCAGTAAGCAAAATAAAAAAAATAAAAAAACACTTCCATGTTTAAGTAATATGAGATTAGTTAGGTAAATCCATGCCCTTCAAAATCATGTGTTATGTATTCGGCTATTATGGCTACGCAGATCAGCAGACACTGACCCAGAGACAGCACTGCATGTTTCATCAAAAGAGATCCCACATTCCAACAGAGCACATGCCAGAGGATTTCAGGCTCAAAAGGGCTTGTAAGAATAGCAATCCTTTAAGGCCTATTAAACTATTAAGGTGTCCAAATAAAGACTCAGCTCAGGTATCATTCCAGTCTAATTGCTTATCTTCATGGGAATTTTTTTTTAAAGACAAATCAATTTCTAGTATATGATATAAAAAGAAAGAGTTGTACACATTCACATGGTGACAATTTTATAGCTGTATACTAGGGTTTCACAAATCCAGGGACCCACAGATCTTAAAAATCATGGCATCTAATAAAGTAAATTAAGTAAATTTCCATTAAACACACTTCAAGAGTAACTAAAATAACCACGGGTGTTTGTAGAGCTTAGATTTTGCATTTGCTAATAAAGATAACCAAAAAGCTATGTATCATGGCATGTGAATGAGGTAGGATGGTGTGTTGACATCATTGCAGTCTACTGACAGTACAGAACTCATGTTTCCCCTTGCCTTTTCTTCCAATAAAAACACTTTGAATTTGTTAAGGTTTTCTTTTATTCAGATTGGGCAAAAAAAATACAAGCAATAGATTTTTCTTAGGCTTTTCAATTTTTTTTCTATGAAGGTTTCTGTATATAATGGGCTAGGTCAGGGGTCGACTAATCTGTTTAAAGTTTAGGAGTCAGTAAGAATATTTAGAAGTCAGACAGTGGTATTTCTATATAGATATATGGAGAATAACCCAAAAAGTTAGGAACCATTGGTAAAATTCTAGGAGCCAGTTGTGCCCTGGCTCCTGGGTTTGTTGAGCCCTGGGTTAGCTTTTACACACATCTAGTTGCGCTTCTATTGAAAGTAAAAAGTATTTGCGCAAGCATAATCCCGATGCACACAAAAAAATTATCTCGACCATGTTAATTTCGCCCTTAAAACGTCAATGGAGCTTGAAATATATTTTAAAAAAAACTAACACCCATACTAGCACGATAACCCGATTGCATGTATTCAAGAGCGCTAAACCCAACATGAATATTATTATTTCACATTCCAAAGTTCTTCACAAAGCAGAACATTTTCTTTTTATTCTGAGAGCATGGAAGAAAGTCTGGAGATCCAGGGAGAGTCTTTCTGCGAAGCCATCCAGACTCATATAAACAGCTCCTTAAGCAATCAGCGTTGATGAGTTTCGCTGCCTGCTTGTCTTCGCTCAAGTCCATGTCAGAGGCGCTGCTACAATCTGTCAAACTTGAAGGACAGTGTCTCTGTTCTACACCATAGATTCCGGTAAGATTGTTTCATTTTATACACATGTTAACGATAGAAGAAAGGGTCTCAGTGGGACTCCTTTATCTTTATGGAATCAAGGGTTAATATCTCCTGAGGGGGGTTATTGAACAGTGGGGATTTCTTCTGTTAAGTGTGATCAGTCCACGGGTCATCATTACTTCTGGGATATTACTCCTCCCCAACAGGAAGTGCAAGAGGATTCACCCAGCAGAGCTGCATATAGCTCCTCCCCTCTACGTCACTCCCAGTCATTCTCTTGCACCCAACGACTAGATAGGATGTGTGAGAGGACTATGGTGATTATACTTAGTTTTATATCTTCAATCAAAAGTTTGTTATTTTAAAATAGCACCGGAGTGTGTTATTACCTCTCTGGCAGAGTTTGAAGAAGAATCTACCAGAGTTTTGCTATGATTTTAGCCGGAGTAGTTAAGATCATATTGCTGTTCTCGGCCATCTGAGGAGTGAGGTAAACTTCAGATCAGGGGCAGTTTTTATTTTCTGACAATGGAATTGATGAGAAAATCCTGCCATACCGATATAATGTCATGTATGTATACTTTACACTTCAGTATTCTGGGGAATGGTACTTCACTAGAATTACACTGTAAGAAATACATAAAGCTGTTTAATAACTAGAGATTATGTTTAACGTTTTTGCTGGAATGTAAAATCGTTTTCATTTGCTGAGGTACTGTGTGAATAAATGTTTGGGCACTATTTTTCCACTTGGCAGTTGCTTAATCTGTTTTTCTGACAGTTTCTGTTCTCCCTCACTGCTGTGTGTGAGGGGGAGGGGCCGTTTTTTGGCGCTTTTTCTATGCATCAAATATTTCAGTCAGCAACTCATTGTATTCCCTGCATGATCCGGTTCATCTCTACAGAGCTCAGGGGTCTTCAAAACTTATTTTGAGGGAGGTAATTTCTCTCAGCAGAGCTGTGAGAATTATAGTTTGACTGAGATAAAAAACGTTTATTCTGTAATTTGTTTCCTGCTTTCAGAATTTGTTATCTTTGCTAATGGGATTAAACCTTTGCTAAAGTTGTGTTGTTTACAAGGATTGAGGCTATAACTGTTTCAATTTATTAATTTTCAACTGTCATAGATCTTCTGTGCTTCTTAAAGGCACAGTACATTTTAATATTATTCTAATTGAATTGTATTTCCAAGTTGCAAGTTTATTTGCTAGTGTGTTAAACATGTCTGATTCAGAGGATGATACCTGTGTCATTTGTTGCAATGCCAAAGTGGAGCCCAATAGAAATTTATGTACTAACTGTATTGATGCTACTTTAAATAAAAGTCAATCTGTACAAATTGAACAAATTTCACCAAACAACGAGGGGAGAGTTATGCCGACTAACTCGCCTCACGTGTCAGTACCTACATCTCCCGCTCAGAGGGAGGTGCGTGATATTGTAGCGCCGAGTACATCTGGGCGGCCATTACAAATCACATTACAGGATATGGCTACTGTTATGACTGAGGTTTTGGCTAAATTACCAGAACTAAGAGGTAAGCGTGATCACTCTGGGGTGAGAACAGAGTGCGCTGATAATATTAGGACCATGTCAGACACTGCGTCACAGGTGGCAGAACATGAGGACGGAGAACTTCATTCTGTGGGTGACGGTTCTGATCCAAACAGACTGGATTCAGATATTTCAAATTTTAAATTTAAACTGGAAAACCTCCGTGTATTACTAGGGGAGGTGTTAGCGGCTCTGAATGATTGTAACACAGTTGCAATACCAGAGAAAATGTGTAGGTTGGATAAATATTTTGCGGTACCGACGAGTACTGAGGTTTTTCCTATACCTAAGAGACTTACTGAAATTGTTACTAAGGAGTGGGATAGACCCGGTGTGCCGTTCTCACCCCCTCCGATATTTAGAAAAATGTTTCCAATAGACGCCACCACAAGGGACTTATGGCAAACGGTCCCTAAGGTGGAGGGAGCAGTTTCTACCTTAGCTAAGCGTACCACTATCCCGGTGGAGGATAGCTGTGCTTTTTCAGATCCAATGGATAAAAAGTTAGAGGGTTACCTTAAGAAAATGTTTGTTCAACAAGGTTTTATATTGCAACCCCTTGCATGCATTGCGCCGATCACGGCTGCAGCGGCATTCTGGATTGAGTCTCTGGAAGAGAACATTGGTTCAGCTACTCTGGACGACATTACGGACAGGCTTAGAGTCCTTAAACTAGCTAATTCATTCATTTCGGAGGCCGTAGTACATCTTACTAAACTTACGGCGAAGAATTCAGGATTCGCCATTCAGGCACGCAGGGCGCTGTGGCTAAAATCCTGGTCAGCTGATGTTACTTCTAAGTCTAAATTGCTTAATATACCTTTCAAAGGGCAGACCTTATTCGGGCCCGGGTTGAAAGAGATTATCGCTGACATTACAGGAGGTAAAGGCCATGCCCTGCCTCAGGACAAAGCCAAAGCCAAGACTAGACAGTCTAATTTTCGTTCCTTTCGTAATTTCAAAGCAGGAGCAGCATCAACTTCCTCTGCACCAAAACAGGAAGGAGCTGTTGCTCGCTACAGACAAGGCTGGAAACCTAACCAGTCCTGGAACACGGGCAAGCAGACTAGGAAACCTGCTGCTGCCCCTAAAACAGCATGAATTGAGGGCCCCCGATCCGGGATCGGATCTAGTGGGGGGCAGACTTTCTCTCTTCGCCCAGGCTTGGGCAAGAGATGTTCAGGATCCCTGGGCGCTAGAGATAATATCTCAGGGATACCTTCTGGACTTCAAATACTCTCCTCCAAGAGAGAGATTTCATCTGTCAAGATTGTCAACAATCCAGACAAAGAAAGAGGCGTTTCTACGCTGCGTACAAGAGCTCTTGTTAATGGGAGTAATCCATCCAGTTCCACGATCGGAACAGGGACAGGGGTTTTACTCAAATCTGTTTGTGGTTCCCAAAAAAGAGGGAACTTTCAGACCAATCCTGGACTTAAAGATCCTAAACAAATTCCTAAGAGTTCCATCGTTCAAGATGGAGACTATTCGGCCAATTTTACCTATGATCCAAGAGGGTCAATACATGACCACTGTAGATTTAAAAGATGCTTACCTTCACATACCGATTCACAAAGATCATTATCGGTACCTAAGGTTTGCCTTCCTAGACAGGCATTACCAGTTTGTGGCTCTTCCATTCGGATTGGCTACAGCTCCAAGAATCTTCACAAAGGTTCTGGGTGCTCTTCTGGCGGTACTAAGACCGCGGGGAATCTCGGTAGCTCCATACCTAGACGACATTCTGATACAAGCTTCAAGCTTTCAAACTGCCAAGTCTCATACAGAGTTAGTGCTGGCATTTCTAAGGTCACATGGATGGAAGGTGAACGAAAAGAAAAGTTCACTCGTTCCACTCACAAGAGTTCCCTTCCTGGGGACTCTTATAGATTCTGTAGAAATGAAGATTTACCTGACAGAGGACAGGCTAACAAGACTTCAAAGTGCTTGCCGCACCCTTCATTCCATTCAACACCCGTCAGTGGCTCAATGCATGGAGGTAATCGGCTTAATGGTAGCGGCAATGGACATAGTACCCTTTGCACGCTTACACCTCAGACCACTGCAACTGTGCATGCTAAGTCAGTGGAATGGGGATTACTCAGACTTATCCCCTTCTCTGAATCTGGATCAGGAGACCAGAAATTCTCTTCTATGGTGGCTTTCTCGGCCACATCTGTCCAGGGGGATGCCATTCAGCAGACCAGACTGGACAATTGTAACAACAGACGCCAGCCTTCTAGGTTGGGGTGCCGTCTGGAATTCTCTGAAGGCTCAGGGACAATGGAGTCAGGAGGAGAGTCTCCTGCCAATAAACATTCTGGAATTGAGAGCAGTTCTCAATGCCCTCCTGGCTTGGCCCCAGTTGACAACTCGGGGGTTCATCAGGTTTCAGTCGGACAACATCACGACTGTAGCTTACATCAACCATCAGGGAGGGACAAGAAGCTCCCTAGCTATGATGGAAGTATCAAAGATAATTTGCTGGGCAGAGTCTCACTCTTACCACCTGTCAGCAATCCACATCCCGGGAGTGGAGAACTGGGAGGCGGATTTCTTAAGTCGTCAGACTTTTCATCCGGGGGAGTGGGAACTTCATCCGGAGGTCTTTGCCCAAATACTTCGACGTTGGGGCAAACCAGAGATAGATCTCATGGCGTCTCGACAGAACGCCAAGCTTCCTCGTTACGGGTCCAGATCCAGGGATCCAGGAGCAGTCCTGATAGATGCTCTGACAGCACCTTGGGACTTCAGGATGGCTTACGTGTTTCCACCCTTCCCGTTGCTTCCTCGATTGATTGCCAGAATCAAACAAGAGAGAGCATCAGTGATTCTAATAGCACCTGCGTGGCCACGCAGGACTTGGTATGCAGACCTGGTGGACATGTCATCCTGTCCACCTTGGTCTCTATCTCTGAAACAGGACCTTCTGATACAGGGTCCCTTCAAACATCAAAATCTAACTTCTCTGAAGCTGACTGCTTGGAAATTGAACGCTTGATTTTATCAAGACGTGGATTTTCTGAGTCAGTTATTGATACCTTAATACAGGCTAGGAAACCTGTTACCAGAAAGATTTACCATAAGATATGGCGTAAATACCTATATTGGTGTGAATCCAAAGGTTACTCTTGGAGTAAGGTTAGGATTCCTAGGATATTGTCTTTTCTACAAGAAGGTTTAGAAAAGGGTTTATCTGCTAGTTCATTAAAGGGACAGATCTCAGCTCTGTCCATTCTGTTACACAAACGTCTGTCAGAAGTTCCTGACGTCCAGGCTTTTTGTCAGGCTTTGGCCAGAATTAAGCCTGTGTTTAAAACTGTTGCTCCACCATGGAGTTTAAACCTTGTTCTTAATGTTTTACAGGGCGTTCCGTTTGAACCCCTTCATTCCATTGATATAAAGTTGTTATCTTGGAAAGTTCTATTTTTAATGGCTATTTCCTCGGCTCGAAGAGTCTCTGAATTATCAGCCTTACATTGTGATTCTCCTTATTTGATTTTTCATTCGGATAAGGTAGTCCTGCGTACTAAACCTGGGTTCTTACCTAAGGTAGTTACTAACAGGAATATCAATCAAGAGATTGTTGTTCCTTCTTTATGCCCAAATCCTTCTTCAAAGAAGGAACGTCTACTGCACAACCTGGATGTAGTCCGTGCTCTAAAATTTTACTTACAGGCAACTAAGGAATTTCGACAAACGTCTTCTCTGTTTGTCATTTACTCTGGGCAGAGGAGAGGTCAAAAAGCTTCCGCTACCTCTCTTTCTTTTTGGCTTCGTAGCATAATTCGTTTAGCTTATGAGACTGCTGGACAGCAGCCTCCTGAAAGAATTACAGCTCATTCTACTAGAGCTGTGGCTTCCACTTGGGCCTTCAAGAATGAGGCCTCTGTTGAACAGATTTGCAAGGCTGCAACTTGGTCTTCGCTTCATACTTTTTCCAAATTTTACAAATTTGACACTTTTGCTTCATCGGAGGCTATTTTTGGGAGAAAGGTTCTTCAGGCAGTGGTTCCTTCTGTATAAAGAGCCTGCCTATCCCTCCCGTCATCCGTGTACTTTTGCTTTGGTATTGGTATCCCAGAAGTAATGATGACCCGTGGACTGATCACACTTAACAGAAGAAAACATAATTTATGCTTACCTGATAAATTCCTTTCTTCTGTAGTGTGATCAGTCCACGGCCCGCCCTGTTTTTAAGGCAGGTAAATATTTTTTAATTTATACTCCAGTCACCACTTCACCCTTGGCTTTTCCTTTCTCGTTGGTCCTTGGTCGAATGACTGGGAGTGACGTAGAGGGGAGGAGCTATATGCAGCTCTGCTGGGTGAATCCTCTTGCACTTCCTGTTGGGGAGGAGTAATATCCCAGAAGTAATGATGACCCGTGGACTGATCACACTACAGAAGAAAGGAATTTATCAGGTAAGCATAAATTATGTTTTTTAATCATGTTTGTTATATGATTTTGACTGCTTATGTGTAAGAACGTGTGGGCTCTTTGGCTGATACGGAACGTACAGGTTACTTTCTTTTTAAGAGCTGCACAGTTTTTTATTAAGCTGGCGCGCCTTTTTCTTAGCAAGGGCAGTCCTGCATGAGCACCATGTGACCGGGAGTGGTCAAGTGTATTCCAGCTTCCGATTCATGACTGAAGAGGATCGTCTGCTATACCTGTCTGGGTCATAGGAGGCAGTGAGTGCCCCAACCGTTGGGGGTATAAGGTGCCAGTTGTTGTTCTCTTTTGATAATAACTTAGATGAGTTATGTAGGATTCTGATATGTTAGAGGAGTATCCCTCCGAGACAGAATTTGATACCTGTGTATATTGTGAGAAGGCCTGGGTAACCCAGCCCTCTCAAATATGTTCCATATGCTGCTATAAGGTGTTCTCATCAACCGCTGTTGGGTTGTCGGAGATTGCTGAGCCATTCGCCTCTGAGGATTCTGAATCCAGTGAGGCGCTTTCCCTAGATTCTTCTGTTGCTACATATGCAGTTTTCCCAAGTTCCGCTCCCCCTTAACCTGTGAGGGGGTTGTTTCCACCAGAGGTTACTACGCAGTTCCGCATGGCTAGCTCTATGGCCTTAGCGATGCTACCTCTTCCTGTTGCACACAAGCAAAGGGCCAATCCAGGTTCTCCTGACCAAGGGTCGTCGTGTAAAATGACGATTGTGTCCGATCATTCCTCTGGGGATGCGGTTTCCCCTGAGGCTTCAGAGATTGAACCTCCAGGGTCGGAGTCTATGAACTTGGATCCTCCGACTGCGGAGAGCATAGCGTTTAGATTGGCATGCCTGCGTTTGCTTCTGAGAGAGATTTTGGCAATGTTAGAGGTTCCCAGTACTGATCCGTCAGTTGAATCTCAGTCCTCTAAATCGAATAATGATCTTGAATAAGACGAGTGGAGAGGATTAGGTTCCGATTCCTTATTGTCTCGATTTACAATTGTTTTTCTTCTCTTATTAGAATCCCAGTCCCGAGCTCTAGGGGGGATTGTGTGTGTGACAGGCTGGACCTAGTTCTGTTTACACTCTCCCTGTTTTTCAGTTAAATGTTTGGGTGTTGCCTATTTTTCCTTTGCATGCTATTCTGTTTTAGGATAGTTTTTAGTTTTTAGAGCTCTGGGTTGTTATAGAAACTCATATAAGATTTCGTCACATGGGATTTTGAGACTAAATTTTTTGAGTTTGTTGTAGACTTCCGGTGGAAGCATTTAGATCTCTGTTCGGGATGATGGTCCCCCGATAATTGCGAGACAATTTTTTTAGGCCACAGAGCTTATATTCTTTTTTGTTTATCTCATCTTTTCTAGCATTGCTGGAATTTGGGAATTTCTGTTAGCCCTTACATGTTTTCACAGATGTGTTGTATCCTTGATGATAGGCAGGACCTGTTTTGGGTGCTAGTTAAGTCTGTTCTTTCCCTTTACACATAAGAGAGTCCTTCTAGCTTCAAATTGGTTTCTCTGACTGTTAAGCAGAGCTTACAGGCTCCTGTTGTCTGAGACTGTAAGATCTCCTTTCTTTGTTCAGGTAGAAGGATGTCTTTCTATTTCATCCTTTTGAGCAAATATTGTTTTGATCCTCGGTTTCCCTTTGGGGATCTGGAGGTTTAGGTGGCAGCACCCTGCTCCAGATTTTGCAGTAGCTCCCGGGTCTTGGCTTCTGGTTCTTTACCATCGGCTGTTACTAGACTTTTAGGGATATTCTCTTGTCTTTTTGATCCTCAGAGTTGGTTCTAGACTTGAGTTTCTGGTTAAATCTCCAGGGTGTTTATGTCTTCGGTCAGGAAGTTCTTTCCTGAGATCTTGAGATATGCCCTCTAGTCCCCCTTCTGGTCTTAGTTGGCCCGGGGGGGGGGGGGTGATATGGTCTACCGAGGCTGAGTCTTCAGCATGACATTTTTCCCATTATATATCTGTTTTAGCTGACTTATAGGGACAATCGGTGGGGGATTCGATCCCCGATGTTCTGTTTCAGGTCTTTCTGTCTGAAGTAGCTGTTCAGGGACAGTTTTGTCTTTGTTGCTTTGCTGCCTGTGGGGAGCGAGTGTCCTATGGGAGTCCATGGATCAGGAATTTTCCTTCCTTTTTATCCTATGGTTCCTCAGCTGAGCATTCAGCCTTGAGGTTCTGGTCTTCTGTGTTCGTACCAGTTGGGACTTTTCGGTGGGTAGCTCCCTTAGTTTGGTAGGGGAGAGTTCCTACTGCTTAGTTGGGAGGAGCTCGTGTTTGACAGTGGCCGGAGGCCCACTACGGCTCTTTGTCATCAGTCCTCTAATACGCAGGCTCTTCAGTAACGGATGTTCCCGGCTATCTTTTCTTCCCGTGGAGCGATATCTGATTGGAGAAGCCGATCAGTAGTCCTTTCCTATCCCTGGTTTCCTCTCACGTTCTCAGGGAGATGCGGTGTAGTGGTTAGATCCACAGCTTCTGAATCAGAAGGTTGTGGCTTGGATCCCAGGTCAACTTCTGTGTTTTTCTACCAGACGGTGCGTCTGGAGTCTGCTAGCATCCCTAAGTGGAAGGTTATTCTGGGGCCTTCAGTCTGTGCTGTTGGACCATATTTCTCGTTGTTGGGATTGGTCTGATCCTAGCTAAGCTAGCGACATGTGAGTCTGATTGTTCTTCTTATGTCCGCGAGTTAGTATCGCGGTTTAAGGGCCTCGCCTCCGTGGGTATTATTACTGGGCGCCATAGACTCCTATTTCTGGGAGCAGATGCGAGAAATTGTTTGGGCCTACCAGAGGGATAGCGTTCTGGAAGGGCTATGTTCTTTTTGTGGCGCATAATTGGTCCCTCGTCATCTATCATAGATGCTGAGGATCACCCTTGTAGGGATGAGCTGGTGTGTTCTGTCTTTATTTTCCCCAGGATGAGCAGGGCAAGGGCCTTCCTAGCGCGCGCTGGCTAGAGCAGCCCTTTTTGGGACAGATAGCTCTCTTATCCTGATGAGTACCTTCGTCGCATAGTATGTGGTAGGTGTGGGTTGAATCCGGCGGCAGTCCTTGCTCCTTGATTGTGGGCTTGCAAGCAATTTTTGATTCCCTGGATCATTGCACTTTCAGAGGATCATTGTACTTTCAGGCGTTTTGTTCTTTTTGCTGGGGTGCTGACTACAGTCAGGCCGGTACTTTTCTTGCTTCTTTTTGGAGCTTAGTCTCTTTTTTGGGGTGGCACCGGATTCATTTTTCTAACCATGCAGGAATGTTCTTTAAATTCCTTTTTCAGCGATTAATTCCGTCTGTAGATGTTTTTCTCTTTGCCATTGCCCCTTTGTTGTGATCTTACAGGACGTACTCCTTAGAGGAGTCTCCTTTTAATAAGGTTGTTTACAAGTTTGTTAGGGTTTTCTCCCTGGGATTGTTATTCTCTTTTTCTAAATGGATAGGGTTGCCTTGAAGGTCTTGGGACTTCATAGGCTTGGTTGTCTTCTTTATTGTTAATGAAGGAGTGAGTTTTTTCACACGACCTGGGAGTCATTGGGTTTTTTGTTAGGGCATTACCCTAAAGTTAACAGCTCTTTTGCAAAAAATAAAAACAAACACCCCCTAAATTTTTCAGCCAATAGGAATGCAACGGTACCCCCAATATAAAAGGGGTACCTTGTATTGAATCCTCAGTGTGCGGCAGGCGATCGCATGAAGAGGACCTCTGTGTCGGTCAGATGGACCTCTGCCTCCGCGCATTGACCGCTCCACCTCCGCAGGGATAAAGAAGATGCCGGTCCCGCGATGGATGAAGATTGAGCCGCCCGGATGAAGATGCTTCGCCGCTGGGATGAAGATCTTTTTCGCCGGACTTCAGCAACTGTGAGTACCAATTTTGGGGTTAGTGTTAGGTTTTTTGTTTTTGTTTCTTTGGGGTGTTTTTTTCTTAGATTAGGTATTTAATGGGCGAAAAAGAGCTGAATGCCCTTTTAAGGGCAATGCCCTACAAAAGGCCCTTTTAAGGGCTATTAGTAGTTTATTATAGATTAGGGATTTTTTTTTTTTTTTTTTTTTTTTTTTTAACGGGGTATTAGAATAGGAATAATTTTTGTTATTTTTGTAATGGTAGGTATTTTTTTTTTTGTAATTGTAGTTTACATTTTTTAGTAATCTTAGGTTTTTTTATTTTTAGTAATCTTAGGTTTTTTTATTTTTTGTAATGTTAGGTTTTATTAGTGTAAGCTTAGGTTTTATTTTTATTTCACAGGTAAGTTTGTATTTATTTTAACTATGTAGTTAGTAAATAGTTATATTGTAGCTAGCTTAAATTTTATTTTTATTTCACAGGTAAGTTAGTTAATAATTGTAACTTTAATTTAGGTCTATTTTAATTATGTTAAAGTTAGGGGGTGTTAGGTTTAGGGGTTAATATAGTTTAATTTACGTTATTGCAATGTGGGGGCCGGCGGTTTAGGATTTAATAGGTTTAGTTAGTGTTGGCGATGTGGGTGTACGGTGGTTTAGGGGTTAATAGGTTTAGTTAGTGTCGGCGATGTTTGGGAACTGTGGTTTAGGGGTAAATAGGTTTAGTCTGTGTCAGCGATGTTTGGGAACTGCGGTTTAGGGGTTAATAGGTTTATTTAGTGTTTTAGTTAGTGTTGGCGATGTCGGGGAAATGCGGTTTAGGGGTTAATATGTTTAGTTTGTTTCGGCGATGTTTTGGAACGGTGGTTTAGGGGTTAATAGGTTTAGTTAGTGTTGGCAATGTCTGGGAACTGCGGTTTAGGGGTTAATAGCTTTATTTTGTGATTTACTTAGTGTCGGCGATGTTGGGAACTGCTGTTTAAATAGAAGAATGAAAAATTCCGAATATGAATAATGGATATGAAAATTCAGAAACTGATTTATTAATTTTCGGAATTTTTCGGGATTTGCCGATTCGAAAACTTGGGTGCATTCAAATCTCTGAATCGGCCAAAATTAAAAAAACAAAACACACATGTCTAATATATGCAGTTAAGATTAAAATATTAAAAACAGATTCAATATTGATGACTAGCTAATGCGTTTGAACACAGATTTATTTCACACTTAACCTATAACATCAATTCATGGTGTGTGCAATTAATGCTTTCATTTAATTTTGCATGGTTTTGTAATAATTTTTTTTTACTATCCATTTAATCATAAATTAATATTCTGATGATCACACTGTAGCTGTGTTTCATAGGTTAATTCCTTTGCGATTTCACATCCCAGTGCTAAAGTCGATTTAGCCATTTACACTACTTATATTTAAACTTAAATTTGTCAGCATGCCAAGCACTTTTAGAAAATAGCTTTAGCTTTTAAAAAACTCAACAATGGCAACAAAAATTCTATAGCATATATAGGGCTAGTTTACAAGTGACGTGCTAACGTTATTGCAGGTGCAATATTGCAATTTCGTAACCACGCTAATTTGAGTGTGCATTACAAGTTTAAAGCAAATGCATACCGCTAAGCGCAATCCAAATTTGTACTTGTTTGGTTAGCTTGACTGAAGATCTCACGTAAAGAGTTAGAGTTAAAAAAAAATGTACACCAAATACAACATTATAATAATAAATACATTAAAATAAAATGTATTTAATAATAAATACATTAAAATAAAATGTTACACTCATTTATACACTATCTAATAAAAATATTCATATAAAAATAACTTACTAAATTTAAATAACTTGTGTTTATATATATATATATATATATATATATATATATATATATATGTAAACGATAAAGAAGGGATCCAGGCGTAATCAAGAGTCCATTAAAAAGAATCTTTATTGTCATCGAATTAAAAGTTATGTAGGCTTGAATCCAGATCTGCCAATAGGTTTAAAAGTAATCACTTAGTCTTACATGTTTCAGCCTCCACGGCCGTAATCATAGACATACTCCCCTAGCATATGGGAGGTGTTTTTATAGGGCTATCCTCCACCCAATTAAGAACAATACTAATTAACCCATTTAATAACATTTTAAATAACTTGTATATATATATATATATACAGTATATATAGGTATAGGGAGCACAGGTCAGCAGAATTTTGAGTGCCTAGGGCAGCACTAAACCTAAATACGCCACTGGTTTATGTGTTAATATGTGTACAGTATATACAATTATAAACAAATAAATATATCTGTATTTATATATATATGTATAGAATTAAGTAGAATGTTACCACTCAGTGTCAGTGAGTAGAAACAAGCGTTACTCTAGTAAATGCGCTAGTCAGAGGTATGAAAATCTCATAGAGCAGCTATTAAGGTACAAATATTGTGTGATAGACAAAGTCTATACAATATAGGAGAATAAGTATCAAAGGGTAAACAGCGCTTATGGAAATTCTTAAAAACTGAATATATTAGAGTCTCGGCAGTATTGGTTGGTAAAGAAAACAGAAAAAAAAGTATATGAATATACGTATATATATTAGAGTCTTTGATAGGATATTGGAATCCTAGTGTAGTGAAGGAGTAATAGATACCCTTACCAAAAGTTACCTCAATCCTATGAGGTAAGTTTGCCGCATTGGAGGATGTATCTGGTGGTTAGATGAATCCTGGATGCTCTGGTCTGTATAAATTCGCTGCCTCTTGGAGTAGAATGGGATGTAGGTCCCCTTTGTGCTGGCTTCTTTAGGAAACTTCCTGTATTTATTGCCTCTTGGAGCTTGGTTTTCTTGTCTTGGTATGAACTTTCTTGTCCAGATATATACTGTTCTGTGCAGTGTCGAGAATTTGTCTGTTTTCCCTGATGAAGCGCCCCGAGAGTTGATGTTATCAATTGATCACTCTCTTCCTGACTTGGTGCATATATATATACAAAGGGGACCTACATCCCATTCTACTCCAAGAGGTAGCGAATTTATACAGACCAGAGCATCCAGGATTCATCTAACCACCAGATACATCCTCCAATGCGGCAAACTTACCTCATAGGATTGAGGTAACTTTTGGTAAGGGTATCTATTACTCCTTCACTACACTAGGATTCCAATATCCTATCAAAGACTCTAATATATATACGTATATTCATATACTTTTTTTTCTGTTTTCTTTACCAACCAATACTGCCGAGACTCTAATATATTCAGTTTTTAAGAATTTCCATAAGCGCTGTTTACCCTTTGATACTTATTTATATATATATATATATATATAAGCGCTGCTACAATCTGTCAAACTTGAAGGACCGTGTAACTGTTCCACAGCTTAGATTCCGGTAAGATCTTTTCAATTTTTACACATATTGCAAACGCCACAGTGTGGCTCCTTTTATCTATATGGAATCAAGGGTTAATATCTCCTGAGGGGGATTATGAACAGTTGGGTTTAATCATATATGCTTTATTTGATTTTATGCTGCTTTATGTGTGAGATGTTTATGGGCTCATAGGCTGAGATGGAACATACAGGTTTAACTTTCACTTTGAAGGTTGCGCAGCTTAAAAGCTTGACGCGCTTTTTCTCCTAGCAGGGACGGTCCTGCGTTGCGCACCATGAGACTTGGAATGTTCGAGGCTTCCATTTCCTTTCTCTTGACCAAGTTACGCAGAGGAGTTTTATCTCTGCTCTGTCTGGGTCATAGGAGGTGGTGAGTGCCCCAGCCATTGGGGGTATAAAGGTGCTGGGGTTTTTTTAAATTTAAAATAAAGTAATGCCTGTTTATATTGTAAGGGAGCTCTGGGATATCCGCCCTCTCAATTATGTTTCATATGCCTTTATAAGGGGATTTTATCAAATAAGGTTTACATGTTTGATACCACTGAGTCGCCCACCTCTGAGGAGTCCTCGTCCAGTGAGGTGCACACCCTACATGCATCTTTTGATACACATGCAGCTTCCCATAGCACTGCTAATCCTCCATTTGGAGGGGGCCTTTTTTCACCAGACGTTACTGCGCAGTTTCATACGGCGGTGTCTGCGGACATTAGTGCTTTCCCTCGCACTGCTAAGCGCAAGTGAAAGGTTAAATCTTGCACTCGTGCCCAGGAGGCATCATGCAATTTGTCAGATATATCTGATCAGTTATCCGAGGATGAGGTTCTCTCTTAAACTTCAGAGTATGAACTTTCAGGGTTGGAGTCTGCTGTCTATAATCCTCCGTCTGTGGAGGATCCAGTTTTTAGATATAGGACAGAACGTTTATGCTTTCTACTAAAGGAAGTTTTGACTACATTAGAGGTTACAAAGGCCGAGCTGCCAGACTAACCTCTGGGTCCTAAATTTGATGGCAATCATTATTAAGGTCGAGTGGGACAGGATTAGATTCCTCTTCCAGTTCTCTGCCTTTTAAGGATCCCGGTTCCGGGCTCTCTATGAGGGTGTGTTTTCTTTTTCCCATCCCTACTTGGTTGGCACTATTTTTACATTTGTCACGCATAATACTAGCCCGTGTGAGGATAGTTCGTTGTTTGTTCATAGAGCCGCCAGATATAAGGATGGAGACTCTGTTAAAGAGGATATTTCAACCTATTTGTTTTACTGGGTGCGCTTGTCGCCACAGTTGCTGGAGCGGCTACCTTTTGGCGCATCTCCTTCGCGAAAATGATCGAGGTGGATGATTCCCTCAACATTTTTCAGGAAAGAATTAAGGCTTTCTGGGTTACTAATTATTTTATCTGTGCTATTATTACGCAGATTTATTAGCCTATGGCTAGGACTTCAGGGTTTCTGTTCAGACCCATAAGGCGCTCTGACAGATATGATTTCTAAGTCTAGTCTCTTTCCCTCTCCTTTACGGGAAGGAGTTTATGTGACTATCTCTGCGGTTTCAGGGGCCAATGGTGCCTTTATACCGTAAGATAAGAACAAATCTAAGGGACAAAGTACGTATTTTTGTTCCTTTAGTTCTGATAAAGCCCAGCTTCAGAGGCCTCCGCTAAGCCAGAGCAAACCAAGAGTTCTTGGAAGCTGGCTCAGTCCTGGAATAGATCCAAGCAGAGCAAGAAGCCTGCAGAGACTAAGTCCGCATGAAGGGTGGCCCTCGGTCCTATTTTGGAACATGTAGGGGGCAGACTGTCGCTCTTTCAGAGGCTTGGTTCAGGGACATGCAGGATCCTTGGGTCCTAGAGGTCATAGCTCAGAGTTACAAAATAGGTTTCAAATCTCATCCACCCAGGGGCAGATTCATCCTCAACCTGTCTTCAAGACTATGAAAGAGGGAAGCCTTTCTGGAGTGCGTTAGGGATCTGTCCTCCTTTGGAGTAATTCTCCCAGTGCCTATCGCGGAGAGTGGTTTGCGATACTATTCAAACTTTTTCATGGTCCCAAAGAAGGAGGGATCCTTTCGTCCAGTTCAGGACCTAAAGTGCTTAAACAAATTTATAAAGATCCCCTTGTCAAGATGGAGACAATAAGGTCCATCCTTTCCTTCTTTAAGGAAGGGCAGTTTATGACCACTATAGATCTGAAGGAGGCATTCCTTCACCTTCCAATCCACAGGGAACACTTCCAGCTCCTCAGGTTTGTGTTCCTGGACCAGCACTTCCAGTTCATTGCACTTCCGTTTGGTCCAGCTACTGCTCCAAGAATTTTTACAAATGTTCTAAAGGCTCTTCTAGTAGTCGCCAGAACCCGGGGTGTAGCAGTAGCTCCCTACTTGGACAATATTCTGGTACAAGCACCATCATTTCGTCTGGCAGAAGTCCATTCAGAATCTCTCCTCTGTCTTTTTCGATACCACGGAGGGTACGGAGATAAATAGAGAAGGGAGTTATCTTATTCCAAGCACTAGGGTGGACTTCCTGGGCACTATAATAGATTCCATAGACATGAGAATATTTCTAACAGATCAGAGAAGTTGCAAGCTAGCTTCAACATGTGTTGCCCTCCAGACCTCCTTAAGGCCATCTGTGGCTCAGTGTATGGAGGTGATTGGTCTCATGATGTCCAGCATGGACATCGTTCTCTTTGCCAGGTTCCAACTCAGGCCATTGCGTCTGTGCATGCTGAGGCAGTGGAACAGAGATCATTTGGATCTGTCTTAACAAATTTCTCTGGACAACTGGTCGAGAGAATCGCTCTCTTGGTGGCTCTGTCCGGATCACCAATCCCAAAGGACATCCTTTTTTAGACAATTCTGGGTGACTGTGACGACAGACGCAAGTCAGTATGGGGAGCTGTTTGGGACGCCAAGAAGGCATAGGGCCTGTGGACGCAGAAGGAGAGCTCCCTCCCATTCAACATTGTAGACCTTCAGGCAATATTCAATGCTCTGAAGGCTTGGCCCCTACTGGCTTTGACCCAATTTATCTGATTCCAATCAGACAATTTAACCTTGGTGGCTTACTTCAACCATCAGGGGGAATGAGAAGCTTCCTAGCTATGAGGAGAGACCCACAACTGTTCGCTGTCAGTGATCCACATTCTGGGTGTGGACATCGGGGAAGCAGATTTTCTCAGCAGATAATCCTTTCATCCGGGGGAATGGTCTCTCCATCCCGAAGTGTTGGCGGAGATATGCAACAGGTGGTGAACACCGGAGATAGATCTCATGGCGTCCCGTCTCAAAACCAAGCTACCCAGATATGGGTCGAGGTCCAGGGATCCTCAGGCGGAGCTAATAGATGTATTAGCGGTGCCTTGGAGGTTCAATCTAATTTCTCTTTTCCTGCCATTACCACTCCTTCCTTGAGTGGTGGCTCAAATCATACAGGTGCAGGCGTCTGTGATACTGATTGCTCCATTGTGGCCGTGAAGGATATGTTTCGCGGATCAAGTGGGGATGACATCATCTCCTCTTTGGAGGTTACCTTGTCGCAGGGATCTGCTGGAACAAGGCCCTTTTCTTCATCAAAATCTAGATTCTCTGAGGCTGACTGCTTGGAGATTGAACGCTTAGTCTTAGCCAAGAGAGGGTTTTCTGAGAGTGTTATTGATACTCTCATTCAAGCTCGTAATCCGGTTACTCGTCGCATCTATCATAAGGTGTGGAGGACCTACTTATTCTTGTGTGAAGAGTGTGGTTTGTCCTGGCACAATGTAAAGGTTGCCAGGATTCTTTCTTTTCTCCAGGAGGGACTGGGGAAGGGCCTCTCAGCTAGTTCCTTGAAGGAACAGATTTCAGCCCTGTCTGTTTTACTGCACTAGAGCCTCGCTGAGCTTCCAGATGTACAATCTTTTGTTAGGTTCTGACTAGCATCAGGCCAGTGTTTAGATCTAATGCACCTCATTTGAGTTTAAATCTTGTTCTTAAGGTTTTGCAATGGGCTCTATTTAAACCTATGTATGAGGTTGACATTAAGTTGTTGTCTTGGAAGGTTCTTTTTCTACTAGCTATTGCTTCTACGAGCAGAGTCTCTAAGATTGCTGCCTTGCCTTCTCTGTTTGTTATCTATTATGGGAAGCCTAGGGGTCAGAGGGCCTCTTCGACCTCCTTATTTTTTTGGTTGAGTAGTATCATCTGCTTAGCATATGAGACAGCGGGACTTAAGCCTTCTCAGAGGATTACAGCTAATTCTACGAGAGCAGTGGCTTCCTCTTGGGCCTTCAAAAAAGAGGCCTCTAGGGATCAGATTTGTAAGGAGACTACCTGGTCCTCCTTACATACTTTTTCCAATTTTACAAGTTTGATTGTTTTGCTTCTGCTGAAGCAGAATTTGGGAGAAAGGTTTTGCAGGCTGTGGTGCCCTCAGATTAGGGGCTGTCTTTCTTTTTTACCCTCCCATTAGCATTCAGTGTCCTCTGTAGCTTGGGTATTGTTTCCCACAAGTAATGAATGCAGCTGTGGACTCTCCCTGTATTAAGAGGGAAAACATAAATTATGACTTACCAGATAATTTCCTTCTATACAGGGAGAGTCCACAGCTCCCATCCGTGTCCTCCGATGGGTGGCCCTAAATTTATTTCTCTTGTTAAGTGTATCCAGTCCACGGATCATCCATTACTTATGGGATATTCTCCTTCCCAACAGGAAGTTGCAAGAGGATCACCCACAGCAGAGCTGCTATATAGCTTGTCCCCTAACTGCCATATCCAGTCATTCTCTTGCAACCCTCAACAAAGATGGAGGTCGTAAGAGGAGAGTGGTGTTTTATACTTAGTTTATTTCTTCAATCAAAAGTATGTTATTTTTAAATGGTACCGGAGTGTGCTGTTTATCTCAGGCAGTATTTAGAAGAAGAATCTGCCTGCATTTTCTATGATCTTAGCTAAAGTAACTAAGATCCATGGCTGTTCTCACATATTCTGAGGAGTGAGGTAACTTCAGAGAGGGAATGGCGTGCAGGTTTTCCTGCAATAAGGTATGTGCAGTTAATATTTTTCTAGGGATGGAATTTGCTAGAAAATGCTGCTTATACCGGATTAATGTAAGTAAAGCCTTAAATGCAGTGATAGCTACTGGTATCAGGCTTATTAATAGAGATGCATACTCTTATAAAAATGTAGTATAAAACGTTTGCTGGCATGTTAATCGTTTTTATATATGTTTGGTGACAAAACTTATTGGGGCCTAGTTTTTTTCCATATGGCTGGTTTGATTTCTGCCTAGAGACAGTTTCCTGAAGCTTTCCACTGTTGCAATATGAGTGGGAAGGGCCTATTTTAGTGCTTTTCTGTGCAGCTAAAAATACTGACAGAGACATTCAGCTTCCCTCTGCATGATACAGGACATCTCTGAAGGACTCAAAAGGCTTCAAAGTCGTGTTTGAGGAGGGTAACAATCACAGTAGACTGTGGCAGTTGTTGTGACTGTGTTTAAAAAACGTTTTTGTCATTTATTATTCTGTTTTTGTTATTAAGGGGTTAATCATCCATTTGCAAGTGGGTGCAATGCTCTGCTGACTTGTTACATACACTGTAAAAATGTTGCTAGGGTAACTGCCTTTTTTCACTGTTATTTCAAATTTTGTCAAAATTTGTTTCTCTTAAAGGCACAGTAACGTTTTTTATATTGCTTGTTAACTTGCTTTAAAGTGTTTTCCAAGCTTGCTAGTCTCATTGCTAGTCTGTACAAACATGTCTGAAACAGAGGATACTTGTTCATTATGTTTAAAAGCCATGGTGGAGCCCCATAGGAGAATGTGTACTAAATGTATTGATTTCACCTTAAACAGTAAAGATCAGTCTTTATCTATAAAAGAATTGTCACCAGAGGGGTCTGTCGAGGGGGAAGTTATGCCGACTAACTCTCCCCATGTGTCGGACCCTTCGCCTCCCGCTCAAGGGACGCACGCTAATATGGTGCCAAGTACATCAGGGACGCCCATAGCGATTACTTTGCAGGACATGGCTGCAATCATGAATAATACCCTGTCAGAGGTATTATAAAGATTGCCTGAATTGAGAGGCAAGCGCGATAGCTCTGGGGTTAGACGAGATACAGAGCACGTAGATGCTGTAAGAGCCATGTCTGATACTGCGTCACAATATGCAGAACCTGAGGACGGAGAGCTTCAGTCTGTGGGTGACGTCTCTGATTCGGGGAGACCTGATTCAGAGATTTCTAATTTTAAATTTAAGCTTGAGAACCTCTGTGTATTGCTTGGGGAGGTATTAGCTGCTCTGAATGACTGTGACACAATTGCAGTGCCCGAGAAATTGTGTAGGCTGGATAAATACTATGCAGTGCCGGTGAGTACTGATGTTTTTCCAATACCTAAAAGGCTTACAGAAATTATTAGTAAGGAGTGGGATAGGCCCGGTGTGCCCTTTTCCCCACCTCCTATATTTAGAAAAATGTTTCCAATAGATGCCACTACACGGGACTTATGGCAGACTGTCCCTAAGGTGGAGGGAGCAGTTTCTACTTTAGCAAAGCGTACCACTATCCCGGTTGAGGACAGTTGTGCTTTTTCAGATCCAATGGATAAAAAATTAGAGGGTTACCTTAAGAAAATGTTTATTCAACATGGTTTTATTTTACAGCCCCTTGCATGCATTGCGCCTGTCACTGCTGCGGCGGCATTCTGGTTTGAGGCCCTGGAAGAGGCCATCCATACAGCTCCATTGACTGAAATTGTTAACAAGCTTGGAACTCTTAAGCTAGCTAACTCATTTGTTTCTGATGCCATTGTTCATTTAAAAAGACTAAACTAACTGCTAAGAATTCCGGATTCGCCATCCAGGCGCGTAGGGCGCTATGGCTCAAATCCTGGTCAGCTGATGTGACTTTAAAGTCTAAATTACTCAACATTCCTTTCAAGGGGCAGACCTTATTCGGGCCTGGTTTGAAAGAAATTATTGCTGACATTACTGGAGGTAAGGGTCAAACTCTTCCTCAGGACAGGGCCAAATCAAAGGCCAAACAGTCTAATTTTCGTACCTTTCGAAATTCCAAGGCAGGTGCAGCATCAACTTCCTCCGCTTCAAGACAAGAGGGAACTTTTGCTCAATCTAAGCAGGCCTGGAAACCTAACCAGTCCTGGAACAAAGGCAAGCAGGCCAGAAAGCCTGCTGCTGCCTCTGAGACAGCATGAAGGAACGGCCCCCTATCCGGCGATGGATCTAGTAGGGGGCAGACTTTTTCTCTTCGCCCAGGCGTGGGCAAGAGATGTTCAGGATCCCTGGGCGTTGGAGATCATATCTCAGGGATATCTTCTGGACTTCAAAGCTTCCCCTCCACAAGGGAGATTTCATCTTTCAAGGTTATCTGCAAATCAGATAAAGAAAGAGGCATTCCTACGCTGTGTGCAAGACCTCCTAGTAATGGGAGTGATCCATCCAGTTCCGCGGATGGAACAAGGACAGGGTTTTTATTCAAATCTGTTTGTGGTTCCCAAAAAAGAGGGAACCTTCAGACCAATTTTGGATCTAAAGATCTTAAACAAATTCCTCAGAGTTCCATCTTTCAAAATGGAAACTATTCGGACCATCCTACCCATGATCCAAGAGGGTCAGTACATGACCACAGTGGACGGATGCCTACCTTCACATACCGATTCACAAAGATCATCATCGGTTCCTAAGGTTTGCCTTTCTAGACAGGCATTACCAATTTGTAGCTCTTCCCTTCGGGTTGGCTACAGCCCCGAGAATCTTTACGAAGATTCTGGGCTCACTTCTGGCGGTTCTAAGACCGCGAGGCATAGCGGTGGCTCCGTATCTAGACGACATCCTGATACAGGCGTCAAGCTTTCAAATTGCCAAGTCTCATACAGAGATAGTTCTGGCATTTCTGAGATCGCACGGGTGGAAAGTGAACGAGGAAAAGAGTTCTCTATCCCCACTCACAAGAGTCTCCTTCTTAGGGACTCTTATAGATTCTGTAGAGATGAAAATTTACCTGACGGAGTCCAGGTTATCAAAGCTTCTAAATGCTTGCCGTATTCTTCATTCCATTCCGCGCCCTTCGGTGGCTCAGTGTATGGAGGTGATCGACTTAATGGTAGCGGCAATGGACATAGTGCCATTTGCGCGCCTACATCTCAGACCGCTGCAATTATGCATGCTAAGTCAGTGGAATGGGGATTACACAGATTTGTCCCCTCTGCTAAATCTGGATCAAGAGACCAGAGATTCTCTTCTTTGGTGGTTGTCTCGGGTCCACCTGTCCGAGGGTATGACCTTTCGCAGGCCAGATTGGACAATTGTAACAACAGATGCCAGCCTTCTAGGTTGGCGTGCAGTCTGGAACTCCCTGAAGGCACAGGGATCGTGGACTCAGGAGGAGAAACTCCTTCCGATAAATATTCTGGAGTTAAGAGCAATAGTCAATGCTCTTCTGGCTTGGCCTCAGTTAGCAACACTGAGGTTCATCAGATTTCAGTCGGACAATATCACGACTGTGGCTTACATCAACCATCAAGGGGGAACCAGGAGTTCCCTAGCGATGTTAGAAGTCTAAAAAATAATTCGCTGGGCAGAGACTCACTCTTGCCACCTGTCAGCAATCCATATCCCAGGCGTGGAGAACTGGGAGTCGGATTTTCTAAGTCGTCAGACTTTTCACCCGGGGGAGTGGGAACTCCATCCGGAGGTGTTTGCTCAATTGATTCATCGTTGGGGCAAACCAGAGTTGGATCTCATGGCGTCTCGCCAGAACGCCAAGCTTCCTTGTTACAGATCCAGGTCCAGGGACCCAGAAGCGACGCTGATAGATGCTCTAGCAGCGCCTTGGTTCTTCAACCTGGCTTATGTGTTTCCACCGTTTCCTCTGCTCCCTCGACTGATTGCCAAAATCAAACAGGAGAGAGCATCAGTGATTCTAATAGCGCCTGCGTGGCCACGCAGGACCTGGTATGCAGACCTAGTGGACATGTCATCCTTTCCACCATGGACTCTGCCTCTAAGACAGGACCTTCTAATACAAGGTCCTTTCAATCATCCAAATCTAATTTCTCTGAGACTGACTGCATGGAGATTGAACACTTGATTCTATCAAAGCGTGGCTTCTCCGAGTCAGTCATTGATACCTTAATACAGGCACGAAAGCCTGTTACCAGGAAAATCTATCACAAGATATGGCGTACATATCTTTACTGGTGTGAATCCAAGAATTACTCATGGAGTAAGGTTAGGATTCCTAGGATATTATCCTTTCTCCAAGAGGGTTTGGACAAAGGATTATCAGCTAGTTCCTTAAAGGGACAGATTTCTGCTCTGTCTATTCTTTTGCACAAGCGTCTGGCAGAAGTTCCAGACGTCCAGGCATTTTGTCAGGCTTTGGTTAGAATTAAGCCTGTGTTTAAACCTGTTGCTCCCCCATGGAGCTTAAACTTGGTTCTTAAAGTTCTTCAAGGAGTTCCGTTTGAACTCCTTCATTCCATTGATATTAAGCTTTTATCTTGGAAAGTTCTGTTTTTGATGGCTATTTCCGCGGCTCGGAGAGTCTCTGAGCTATCTGCCTTACAATGTGATTCTCCTTATCTGATTTTTCATGCAGATAAGGTAGTTCTGCGTACCAAACCTGGGTTTTTACCTAAGGTGGTTTCTAACAAGAATATCAATCAAGAGATTGTTGTTACATCATTGTGTCCTAATCCTTCTTCAAAGAAGGAACGTCTTTTACTTAATCTGGACGTAGTCCGTGCCTTGAAGTTTTACTTACAAGCTACTAAAGATTTTCGTCAAACATCTTCCCTGTTTGTCGTTTATTCTGGACAGAGGAGAGGTCAAAAAGCTTCGGCAACCTCTCTTTCCTTTTGGCTTCGGAGTATTATACGCCTAGCCTATGAGACTGCTGGACAGCAGCCCCCTGAAAAAATTACAGCTCATTCTTTTTTTTTTTTTTTTAAACATTTTATTGAGTAAGAAAAGATTACACTTACAGTGAAAATAACCATAAAGTTGTACGTATAGATACTCAGATAAATCGTATTAGTGAACTGTATTACACAGACGGTTGGGGGGGGGGCATTGTCCATTGAGAGAGAGTCTTTGATGAAACTAGTAATCAGGGAAGCTCCCCAAGGGTCAGGTAATATTAGCAGGCACGGTGTTGAGAGGGGGTTGATCTTTTAAGTTAGTGATGGTACATATCACTCATTACCTGACTTTTCAGTAGTTCGATATAACGTTTACTTCTCCATCCGGTATCCTCGCAGACAAGGTGCAATCCTCACAAACATAAATTGCATGAAAACCATAACATTTCAGAAACATGTGCCTATACGGGCTAAGACAATAAGGAAAAAGAAAAAGAGAAAAGAAAGAGGAACAAGAGGAGAGATGGGAACATAGAAAGGGGAAAGGGCGAAGAGGAATAGAAGAAAGGGAAGGCTAAATAATTTGATAAAGTGGAGAGTTGATCCAGACGGGGCGGCCCACCCCAAGGCTGTAGAGTCTGTTAAACTATCTATGCGCGCAGGAGGGTCTGCCAGTAAAATTGTATGTTATGGTAAAAGTCAAGACCACCATTCTTAAAGTACGCGTATTCTTCAATTTCTAGTAGTTCTGATGTGCTATGCAGCCATTCCTGTCGAGTTGGGATCTGGGCAGATTTCCACCTGCGCGCAATAAGTAATTTGGCTCCATTTAAGCTATATTGTAGGAGTTTCCATTTTATTTTACATATTTTCTGTGGTTTGTAGTTTAGAAGGGCTGTGGTTGGGGGCAGTTCAAATTGTTCTCCCATGATAGTTTTCAAATTGTGAGTAATGTCTTCCCAAAATGGGAGTAGTTTCGGGCAGTGCCACCAGATATGGGCCATTGTGCCCGGAGATCCGCAACCTCTCCAGCATGTGGCATTAGAATGAGGATATATTCGCTTAAGCCTGTCAGGGGTAAGGTACCATCTAAACAGGACTTTGTGGTTAAGCTCCAAAATTCTGGGGGAGGAGGAGGACTTGGCGGAGTTATAACATATGTTATCCCATTGCTCTTTGGGTATAGAGATTCCTAAATCAGTTTGCCAGCTAGTGATATATGAGGATGTGGGTAGGGTAAGGGTGTCATCTAACAGTCTTTTAGTGATAGACAGTGAACCTCTGGGCGTCACTCCCTCTAGACAGAGTCTTTCAAATTTCGTCAGATCCCTCAGTAAGTCCTGTTTGTGGGGTGATGAGCCTAGTAAGTGTGTAATTTGAGCATATTTTAGCCATCGGGAAAAAGTTCCACCGACTAGTTCTACAAGCTGCGATCTGAGTTTCAATTTTCCTCCCTCGGTCAGGTAAGTGAACGGTATAGTTGGGCCTGTATCAGGGGAGTACGCTTCGTTCAGGATAAGCCCCCCGTGGAATTCCGCATTTATCGGAATTGGTGTCATTGGTGAGATGTATGTCGAGAGGCCTTTAGTCTTAAGTCTGATGTTATCCCATGTACGGAAGTAGTGAGCGTAGAGGGGGGAGGTTCTGGATAGTGTGGGTCTACATGCTTGTTTAATCCAACACAATGGCCCTAAAGTGGGTGAGCGCAACAGGAAGGAATCTATAGAGGACCATGCTTTTGTATGTGTGACATCATGCCACTCTAGGATTTTTTGCAGAACTACAGCTTTATAGTAATGTGATATTAGTGGTACCCCCAAGCCTCCCTTGCGTAGGGGTTTCATCAAGATCTTTTTACTAATACGGGGTTTTACCTTTCCCCAGATAAAAGAATTTATCATGGATTGTAGTTTGGTCAGGTAATGCAATGGCAGTTGGATTGGTGCAGCCTGAAGTAGATACAGGATTTGGGGCAAGGTGGTCATTTTAACTGCCTGGATCCTTCCCCACCAAGACAGGGGTTTCTCCTGCCAGGAGTCAAAATCTTTCCTGAGTTTGTATAATAGTGGTATATAATTGAATTTAAACAATTTGTTAACAGAGGGGGCCAAATAAATTCCAAGGTATTTGAGTTTATCCTGAAGTAAGGTGTATGAGCATAGGGTTTTGAGGTTCTCAAAGCTTTCTTTTGGTAGGTTAATATTAAGGATTTCAGATTTTCTAGCATTGATGGAGAAGTTAGAGTGGGCACTAAATCTCTTAAATTCTGTCAATAAGTGTGGCAGGGACTTATGTGGATGTGTTAAGAAGGTGAGAACATCGTCAGCATAAAGAGTGAGCTTATACGTGTTGGGACCTAACTGTGGGCCAGTGATATGTGGGTTTCTCCGAATGTGGGCCGCTAGTACCTCAATGGAAATGGCGAACAGTAGGGGAGACAGGGGACACCCCTGTCTCGTGCCATTTTGAATTCTAAAGCTGTCAGAGAGTGTATTATTTGCTCTGACCTTGGCGGTCGGGCAGGAGTAGAGGCTAAAGATCCTCCGAAGCATCATGGGTCCTATCCCAATAGTAGTCAGGCAAAGCCTCAAGAAGGCCCAATCCAGCCGGTCAAATGCTTTCTCAGCATCGGTTGAAATCAGGATGGTGGGTATTTTTGACCGGCCGGACTGTTCAATTAGGTGTAAGACCCTTGTGGTGTTGTCCCTTGCCTCTCTTTTTGGGATAAAGCCAGATTGGTCGGTGTGAATAACCTGTGGCAAGATTTTATTCATTCTGGTCGCTAATATTTTTGAGTAAAGCTTAATATCTGTATTAAGTAAAGATATTGGTCTATAGTTGCCCACCTGAGTGGTGTCTTTGTCCGGCTTAGGGATAACTGATATGTATGCCTCAAGGGAGCCCTCTGACCATGTTGTTCCCTTATCTATGGACTGAAATAGGGTTGTTAAATGGGGGATGAGCAGGTTTTTATAATGTTTATAGTAGGCATTTGAGAACCCGTCTGGACCTGGGCTTTTATGTAAGGGGAGGGAATTTATGGCTGATGTTACTTCCTGAGGTGTAATGGGGCTGTCTAGAAGTTCTGATAGTTCTTTAGGGATGCTGGGAAGAGAGGCATCTTGTATGTACTGTTCTGTGGCTGAGGGCGTTGCAGTTGCTGGGGGGGTCTGTAGGTTATAGAGACTGCTATAGAAGTTTTTAAACTCCTCAACTATTGAGGGGCTACTTACTAAACTGTGCCCCGCCGTATTCACTATCTTATGAATATGCGTGCTTAGCCTACGCTCCCTAAGGACTCTAGCAAGAGAGGGGCCTATCTTATTAGACCTAGCCAGGGATGTCTTTTTGAGATATATCGCCCTAGTTTGGGCTTCCTTGTAGAGTAATCTATTTAAGTCATTTCTGTGTTGCCTCAGGAGGTCGGAAAGGGAGAGGTCGGCGGGTGCTTCTTGGTGTTGTTTCTCTAGAGTGCGTATGGAATGCAGGATAGTCAAAATTTGTGTTCTGAAGTGTTTTGTCTGTAAAGCTTTATGTTTGATCAGTTCTCCGCGCAGGACCGATTTATGTGCTTCCCAAAGTGAGTGGGGGGAGATGTCATTCGTGTTATTAATTCTAAAGTACTCCTCAACGGTATCTGCTATGTGTTTGGAGAGTATTTTATTTTTTAGCAACGCTTCGTCTAACCTCCAAACAAAGGGGGATAGGGGGGTTTCTGACCATTCAAGGGTTATTGATACCATAGCGTGATCCGACCAACTAGTTGGGGTAATTTCTGCATTCTGAATTTGACCGTATATGGATTGATCAGCTAAAACATAATCTATGCGGGAGTAGTTTCTGTGTGGGTTTGAGTAGAAGGTGTAGGTGCGTTGGGAAGGGTGTTTCAGTCTCCATGTGTCAAGTAAAGTCAGGGTTTGAATGAGGGACACTGTGTCAGTGAGTGTTTTAGGGGGAACACTGCTGTGTCCCGTCGAACAGTCCAAGGTGGGGTCAAATGCTAAGTTAAAGTCTCCTGCCAGAACAAGAGGTCCCTTCAGGTGAGAGAGTATATGACGTTTGAGTGTTTTCAGGAATTTGGTCTGTTTTGTGTTAGGAACATAAATGTTAGTCAGTGTTAACGGCCTGTTAAATAGTAAGCCAGTCACTATTATCCACCTACCTCCCGGGTCAGAGACAGTTTCTAGTAGTTGGAATGGTAAGTGTCTGTGGAACAGAATCCCCACCCCTCCTGTTTTCCTAGTATTATGGGAAAAGTATCCCACAGGGTAGTCTTTGTTAGAGAATAGAGGGGGGGAGTCCTTAGGGAAGTGGGTCTCCTGGACAAAGACTATGTCTGCTTTTATCTTTTTGAACCACGCCAGTGCTACGGAGCGCTTGGTGGGAGAGTTGAGCCCTTTAACGTTCTGTGTAACTATTGAGACTAATGGAGGCGCCATGATGTTCTGGGTAATCGGCAGTTTAAGATGTGTAACCTAAGTGTATGCAGGTGGGTGCTAACGTGTTCACTAAGGGGAATAGGAAGGGTAGTTCTTACCTGAAGCCGCAATTCCTCTCGAAGCGTACCGCCCCATGGAGACCAAATGGACAGGGTAAGAGTAGGGAAGAAAAGGGGGAAACAAAGGACAGATAGAAGTCTAAAAGAAGAAAACACAATAATTAATAATCCAGTTATAGACTGAACATCAATATGAAAACACCAAAAATTAAACAAACAGTGCATGAGTATTCTAACAGGAGTACTCATAGATAGAGTGGGGGGGAAAAAGTGGCTGCTACTACGTTTGGTAGCAGGCCGGTTATCTAATCACATTATTTTATAGGAACGTGAATTCTGGTAGGTCATCTAGAAATATGGGCAGCAATTGTAACAGGCCATATGGGAGGTTAATCTCACTTTTGACGGCTGAGATAATCAACAGACCTTAATAACCATATGTAGGGACTAAGTAGGGGGACAGTAAAACTGGGAGACTAATGTTACTGCTGTGAGTCTAGATGGCTAGGAACCAGTTGTTTATTCTAGGCATGTACAGTATGGCTAATGAAAAGCAGAAAGCATAACCGTACATTCTTTGCGTTAGTTAAATGTTTTTCAAGGGGATCAATCCGGGTTTGAGGATGGGTCTTTGGGCTGTGTTCTGTTTCGTTTGTGGCGTGAGACCTGAGTCCAGTCTTGTCGTCGTGTTCGCTGATCTTTAAGTGGGGGAGGCATGTCGGATATGGAGGGAAGAGTAGGGGGCCGAATGCCCAGTTGGGAGCAGAATGATTCCAGGTCTTCGGGGCTTCTGTAGATAGCAGAAACATTGTCCTTTACTACTCTGAGACAGAAAGGGAAGCCCCAACGGTATGGTATTTTTTGTTCTCTCAAAAGCAGTGTCAGGGGTTTAGCCTCCCTCCTCTTTGTTAAAGTCATTTGACTCAGGTCTGCAAAAAATTGTAAAGCATGTCCTTCAAAAGTAATAGGTGCTTGTTGTCTTGCTGCAGATAGGATATCCTCTTTGTCTTTATAATTAGTGAATTTCAGTATAATGTCCCGCGGGGGTGCGGGGTCTTTGGGCAGGGGTCTTAAGGCACGATGAAAACGGTCTAGCAGGTATTCCTTTCCCCTGACCTCTTGATTTTTGTTTCCCATGAGCTCATTAAACAGTTTCTGGAGAAAGGGCAGCAGGTCTGCAGCTTTAATAGATTCAGGGACTCCCCATATCCTGATATTGTGGCGTCTGCCTCTATTATCCAGGTCCTCAACCTGGTCTTGTAGTTGCTGAATAATATTGGAGTTGCAGGTTGAATGTTGTATTTGTTGGTCAAGTAGCCTGTCTGTGCTTTCTAGGCTTTCTTCCAGATTTGCAATTCTATTGCCTATTTCGCTAATTTCTTTTTTAACCTCAGTGAGGCTTGATTTAATCATTGAGCTCACTTGTGTTATGAAGTTGGAGAAATCTTCTTTAGAGGGGAGAGATAGTATATCTGCCTTAGTGAGAATATTGTCTTCTTCCAATGTTATGTCTGTCTCTGCCTGTGCAGGGGGAGATTGTGAAGGAGAAGAGGGAGTATGTGCAGTGGGGTTATCCATGGCCTTAAAGAAAGAGTGAACTTTAGGTGTAACTGCCCCAGTTCCCTTTAATGTTTTTTCAGTTCTGGGCCCTTTCCTAGTAGCCATGAGAAAGCAATGTTAAACAAGGTTTAGATGGAACTATCAGAGTCAGGCTAATGCCGGGTAGTGAGCTAGGTTGCTGCCCGCTGTGAGGGGATAAATCACTCCTGGTAAAAATGGAGAGGATTGAGACGAAGAGGGTCTTTGCAACTGTTATCTAGGTATCCACGTGGCCTAGTTATGGCGGTGATAACTGCCCAATATCATTGAGGTATTCACAGTGTCTTAGTTTGCGCTAAAATATGGTGTGTAACAGATTCATCTGTATATATTGTCACAGGGTTTCATACTCCTTTATGTAGCGGCTCTGTATGTATGGCTTTAAGTAGAAGCTCTGATTTACTCACTGCGGTGTCTGGAGCCGTTGGATTTTGCGGTCACGTATCGCCTTAGTGTCTGATCACAGTCTCCTGTATTCCGGTGGGGTGAGATGATGGTTAGTCAGCCGGGCAGGCCTGTGGTTTGAGAGTGTAGTGGCCTCCGGGTGTTTGTGTCGGGCCGCGTGGTCGGCCGCGCTGTGTTAGAAGTGCTGATCTTCTACGGTGCTGGCTGGAGTTTAAAACTTCTATTACTCGATCATTGATGTCAGCGGGTGTTCTGTAGCTAATAGACACTTATAGATAGATGTTCCTAAGCCATTAAAAGTGTAATAAAACCGGCCTCACACCGGAGCTCTTTCAGCTTGCGTCCATTTCTGAAGCAGGCTAGCTCCGCCCCCAAATTACAGCTCATTCTACTAGATCTGTGGCTTCCACCTGGGCCTTTAAAAATGAGGCCTCTGTTGAACAGATTTGCAAGGCCGCGACTTGGTCTTCGCTTCACACTTTTTCAACATTTTACAAATTTGATACTTTTGCTTCTTCGGAGGCTGTTTTTGGGAGAAAGGTTCTTCAGGCAGTGGTTCCTTCCGCTTAATCCCTGCCTTGTCCCTCCCATCATCAGTGTACTTTAGCTTTGGTATTGGTATCCCATAAGTAATGGATGATCCGTGGACTGGATACACTTAACAAGAGAAAACATAATTTATGCTTACCTGATAAATTTATTTCTCTTGTAGTGTATCCAGTCCACGGCCCGCCCTGTCATTTTAAGGCAGGTCTAAAATTTAATTAAACTACCGTCACCACTGCACCCTATGGTTTCTCATTTCTCTGTTTGTTTCGGTCGAATGACTGGATATGGCAGTTAGGGGAGGAGCTATATAGCAGCTCTGCTGTGGGTGATCCTCTTGCAACTTCCTGTTGGGAAGGAGAATATCCCATAAGTAATGGATGATCCGTGGAATGGATACACTACAAGAGAAATAAATTTATCAGGTAAGCATAAATTATGTTTTTGTCTTCTTCTGGCACCTTTTTCACCCTGATATTTCTCCTACTGTTTCCTTGTTCCCTCAGCAGAATGACTGGGGGGTGAGGGAAGTGGGGGAGGTATTTAAGCCTTTGGCTGTGGTGTCTTTGCCTCCTCCTGGTGGCCAGGTTCTGTATTTCCCACAAGTAATGAATGCAGCTGTGGACTCTCCCTGTATTGAAGGGAAGGAAATCATCTGGTAAGTCAAAATGTATGTTATTTCTGAGGTCCATGGAATTTCCTGTGAGTTAAAGGGCCATTAAATAGAGTCGAACAGCATATTCAATAAATGCATAATATAAGAGACAATGCAATATAACTGTGAATTTGAGGTGAACAGTATTTTTTTCAGACAAATTTCAAATATTCTATCCATTGCCCTGCTACCTCCATCATGTGACAGCCATCAGCGAATCACAGACTCATATACTTATAGACTGTAAACTCTTCCACATGCTCAGTAGCAGCTGGTGCCTCTGAAATTGTAGATGTAAAATGACTGTATACATTTTAAATAATGTAAGTTAACAAAGTTATGATCCTGGGTCTTTTTTTCTGTGCAAGGATGCAACCGTAAGAGCTCAAAAGTTTTGCTTGCGACCTGTAATACATATGCAACTGGGCACGTGATGGTAAAAGTTGAGCACAGATAAAACCCTCGCAGGAGCACAAATTTACACTTCACTAGTAGTCTAGCCTTATGTGTGAAACATAGCACTTTACTTATCACATGGCACAGCTCTTTAGTTGACTCCTCAAGCGAGATTAACGAGCAATCTGTCTGTTTTATGTTTTAATAAGTGTTGATAATGCCCTCGCTCGTTATTGTCAAGGGGGTTATATATTTTTCTTTTTTCAGAAGCAGTTATAAATGCAGTCAACTAATTCTGTAAACAGCAGATCATTATAGCACATGCGTGATCGCAAATTGAATGTTCTGTGTGAGCGCATGTTGAACCGAGAGAGGAATGGGCATATGCTATCAACATAACATAACCACCCACTCTGGGATACAGAAAAAATAAATTACACCAAGTAAGGGTGAAGGGAGGATTAGAAGATCAAGAAGGAAGTTTTTAGGTAAAAATAAGCTTTGTATACCATATTAGAATTAGTTAAAGCTATGTATAATATTAAAATAATATATATATATATATATATATATATACTGTATATATATGGACTGCTAATGTATAATGCATCGTATACTGTCCCTTTAAGCTTAAATATCAATGTCTGTATTTGGATATATATTATATATTGTATATTTTATATATGTGTTAAGTGTTATTTATTGTTATATTGTTACTGGCTAATATTATTTCCAAAGAGTTAACTGTATTAGATCTTTCCCCTTTTTGCTAACGTTATTACTCATATCTATTATACTTTCCGAATAATAGTTCTTTCGCAAAATACTTCTAATTTTCCCACCTTTAATCTTCAGCCATATTCAAAATTAATTTTTTCTTTGAGTAAACCTTGCCTCCTTATCATTGTTCTTGTATTGTCTCCCCAATATCAAATTGACCCATGTCATTTTGGAAAATAACAATTTGCATAAGTGCGCCAAATACAAGATACATTTTCTAATTCCTATTTTACTCATACACCCTCAGCATGATAGTCTCTTAACTGTGTACTGATCAGATGTCCTTTAAGTGTTTTCAGTTATGCCCAGTATGCCCTATTAATTTCTCTTCTCTTGGGGCAATATGGATCTAAGACTTGTCTGGCACATATTGTTATAGAACTGCAGAGTAAAATGAAACCATTATGAATGTCTATATTTCTCAGTTCAACCCACTCAGAGTTAGTCTGCATAACTTTACCACAATAATTCAAATTGACGTCTTATCTGTCATAATAATGAGTCCAGTATGATATTATAAGAGTGCTTAATTTACAGGAGGAGTCAGAAGGTTAATACTGCCAGTGTTATAATACATCAGATCTTAATCTCAAATCAGGATAAGTTAACCAACCTCTATGAACCTTCTGGCTCAACATTATATTATCCGTCAAATTTAAAGGATTCCAAAACTTTACTTTTTTGTCCACAACCTGACCATCAATTTCAAATCACTAACGTGTATAGTTCATCACTTACCTAATTTTACAGTACAACAATCTTTCAGAACACTATAAAATTAAATTTTATTTTTCTAAGATGACGTTTTTACAGCCAACCCTCTAATATGGGCCGGGCACAACCAAACTCTTTTTCCAATCATATTCCGATTTTGTACATATCATTAAGTGACGATTTTCTCACCAGGCGCATGGGCATTGCGATCCGTTATCTTGCGCATGCGCATATCCGATCCATGATACCACACTTACCCATTCAGTGGTATTGGAATTACGCATGCGCTTTTTGTAATATCAGAGTAATCATAATTTCCACAAAGTGCTATGTTTTATAAAAAGTAAGATAGATTATATATATATATTTAAATTAAATTTATATGTGTTTCATTCATAAATTTATAATTCATGCTCGTTATTGTTAGGGAGATTCTCGCAGTGCTCAGCTATTACCTGGTCTCTTCAGCGTATTGAGCATATAGTTAAATAAAAATCAATATGTGTTTCATTCATACGTTTTTCCTTTTTTACATAAATATAGAGTTAATGCTCGTTATTGTTAGGGAGGTTCTCTCAGCGATCCGCACTTACCTGCTCTATTCAGCGTATTCATCAGCTCTGTCTGATATCGATACAGCGGGCGTGCTGGTTTGCTTCTAATGACGTCAAGAATGACGTGGTCGGAATATCGCGCATGCGCAAAGCCTTAAAACGCAGCCATTTTCATAACCTGGGTTATCGTTCAGGACTGGATTATAGTAAAGAATCGCCGTCGGTGGGTTTGGAAATCATTCTATTTTCGAAACTGGATTGCTAAGAAAAGGTAAAAATTTGAAACACAATGCTAATTACAAAAATAATTAAAATATATAGATATTGAAATTGAAGATTACTTTTATTCTGGGTTTAGTGTCCCTTTAAGATTAAAAAGTGTTGGGATTCTGGAAAAAAAATGATGAGATATTTACCACCTATTTCAATTTAAATCTGTTAAAGGGACAGTCTAAACCAGAATTTCTCCAACATAGGTGTGTCCGGTCCACGGCGTCATCCTTACTTGTGGGATATTCTCTTCCCCAACAGGAAATGGCAAAGAGCCCAGCAAAGCTGGTCACATGATCCCTCCTAGGCTCCGCCTTCCCCAGTCATTCTCTTTGCCGTTGCACAGGCAACATCTCCACGGAGATGGCTCAGAGTTTTTTGGTGTTTAAATGTAGTTTTTATTCTTCTATCAAGAGTTTGTTATTTTGAAATAGTGCTGGTATGTACTATTTACTCTGAAACAGAAAAGAGATGAAGATTTCTTCTGTTAAGTGTGATCAGTCCACGGGTCATCATTACTTGTGGGATATTAACTGCTCCCCTACAGGAAGTGCAAGAGGATTCACCCAGCAGAGTTGCTATATAGCTCCTCCCCTCTACGTCACCTCCAGTCATTCTCTTGCACCCAACGACTAGATAGGATGTGTGAGAGGACTATGGTGATATATTTAGTTTTTATATCTTCAATCAAAAGTTTGTTGTTTTATAATAGCACCGGAGTGTGTTATTCCTTCTCTGGTAGAATTTGAAGAAGAATCTACCTGAGTTTTTTTCTATGATTTTAGCCGGAGTAGTTAAGATCATATTGCTGTTTCTCGGCCATCTGAGGAGAGGCAAACTTCAGATCAGGGGACAGCAGGCAGATTAATCTGCAAAGAGGTATGTAGCAGCTTATTATTTTCTGACATGGAATTGATGAGAAAATCCTGCCATACCGTTATAATGTAAACCCAGCCTTGAATGCAGTAGATGTAGCTGATATCAGGCTGTCATGTATGTATATTTTATACTTCTCTGGTTTTTAGACTGTATACATAGACTTAACCTAATTTGCAGGGACTTGCAATAGGTTTTAAATGACAATTAATTATTGAGGTAAAACGTTTTTTTGCTGGCATGTAAAAACGTTTTTTTCTCTGAGGTACTGGGTGAAAAAATGTTTTGGGCACTATTTTTCCACTTGGCAATAGTTTTGATTTAAATTAGAGCAGTTCACTGATCCCTCTCACTGTTATGTGTGTGGGGGAGGGGCCATTTTGGTGCTTTCACTATGCATCAGAAAAAACTCAGTCAGAGATTTATTTTCTTCCTGCATGATCCGGTTCATCTCTACAGAGTTCAGGGATCTCCAAAGCCTTTTTTGAGGGAAGTAATCATTACAGCAGAGCTGTGCTGATTGTATTGACTGTGATAAAAAAAAACAAAAAAAAAAACGTTTATTTGTGTATTTTTTTTTCTGCTGCCTGGGTTAGTTATCATTTGCTGAGGGGAACAATCCTTTGCTAAAACTGTATATTCTGACAAAGATTGATGCTATAACTTAATTATTTTAACTGTTATAATATTTTTCTGTGCTTCTTAAAGGCACAGTTCGTTTTCATATTATTTGTAAATTACTTTGTAAAGTATTTCCAAGTTGCTGTTTATTTGCTAGTGTGTTAAACATGTCTGATTCAGAGGAATATCTCTGTGCTATATGTGTTAATGCCAAAGTGGAGCCCAATAGAAATTTATGTACTAAATGTATTGATGCTATTTTAAAAAACAGTCAATCTGTACAAATTGAACATATTTCACCAAACAACGAGGGGAGAGTTATGCCGACTAACTCGCCTCACGTGTCAGTACCTGCATCTCCCGCTCAGGAGGTGCGTGATATTGTAGCGCCGAGTACATCTGGGCGGCCATTACAAATCACATTACAAGATATGGCTACTGTTATGACTGAAGTTTTGGCTAAACTACCAGAACTAAGAGGTAAACGTGATCACTCTGGGGTGAGAACAGAGTGCGCTGATAATGCAAGGGCCATGTCTGATACTGCGTCACAGTTTGCAGAACGTGAAGACGGAGAGCTTCATTCTGTGGGTGACGGTTCTGATCCAAATAAACTGGACTCAGACATTTCAAATTTTAAATTTAAGCTTGAGAACCTCCGTGTGTTACTAGGGGAGGTATTAGCGGCTCTGAATGATTGTAACACAGTTGCAATCCCAGAAAAAATGTGTAGGTTGGATAAATATTTTGCGGTACCGACGAGTACTGACGTTTTTCCTATACCTAAGAGACTTACTGACATTGTTACTAAGGAGTGGGATAGACCCGGTGTGCCTTTCTCATCCCCTCCTATATTTAGAAAAATGTTTCCAATAGACGCCGCCACACGGGATTTATGGCAAATGGTCCCTAAGGTGGAGGGAGCAGTTTCTACTTTAGCTAAGCGTACCACTATCCCAGTGGAGGATAGCTGTGCTTTTTCAGATCCAATGGATAAAAAATTAGAGGGTTACCTTAAGAAAATGTTTGTTCAACAAGGATTTATATTGCAACCTCTTGCATGTATTGCGCCTGTCACGGCTGCAGCAGCATTTTGGTTTGAGTCTCTGGAAGAGACACTTCAATCATCCACACTAGATGACATCACACACAAACTTAAATTCCTTAAGTTAGCTAATTCATTTATTTCAGATGCCGTAGTACATTTAACTAAACTTGCGGCTAAAAATTCAGGATTCGCCATTCAGGCACGCAGAGCTCTGTGGCTGAAATCCTGGTCAGCTGATGTTACGTCTAAATCTAAATTGCTTAATATTCCTTTCAAAGGGCAGACCTTATTCGGGCCCGGCTTGAAAGAGATTATTGCTGACATTACAGGAGGTAAAGGTCATGCCCTGCCTCAGGACAAGGCCAAAGCCAAGGCTAGACAGTCCAATTTTCGTTCCTTTCGTAATTTCAAAGCAGGAGCAGCATCAACTTCCTCTGCACCAAAACAGGAAGGAGCTGTTGCTCGCTACAGACAAGGCTGGAAACCTAACCAGTCCTGGAACAGGGGCAAACAGGCCAGAAAACCTGCTGCTGCCCCTAAGACAGCATGAATTGAGGGCCCCCGATCCGGGACCGGATCTAGTGGGGGGCAGACTTTCCCTCTTCGCCCAGGCTTGGGCAAGAGATGTTCAGGATCCCTGGGCGTTAGAGATCATATCTCAGGGATACCTTCTGGACTTCAAATCCTCTCCCCCAAGAGGGAGATTTCATCTGTCAAGGTTGTCAACAAACCTAACAAAGAAGGAAGCGTTTCTACGCTGCGTACAAGATCTTTTATTAATGGGAGTGATCCATCCAGTTCCGCGGTTGGAACAAGGACAAGGGTTTTACTCAAATCTGTTTGTAGTTCCCAAAAAAGAGGGAACCTTCAGGCCAATCTTGGATTTAAAGATCCTAAACAAATTCCTAAGAGTTCCATCGTTCAAGATGGAAACTATTCGAACAATTTTGCCCATGATCCAAGAGGGTCAGTACATGACCACAGTGGATTTAAAGGATGCTTACCTTCACATACCGATTCATAGAAGTCATTACCGGTATCTAAGGTTTGCCTTTTTAGACAGGCATTACCAGTTTGTAGCTCTTCCATTCGGACTGGCTACGGCTCCAAGAATCTTCACAAAGGTTCTGGGCACTCTTCTGGCGGTACTAAGACCGCGAGGAATTTCAGTAGCTCCGTACTTAGACGACATACTGATACAAGCTTCAAGCTTTCAAACTGCCAAATCTCATACAGAGATAGTACTGGCATTTCTAAGGTCGCATGGATGGAAAGTGAACGAAGAGAAAAGTTCTCTCTTTCCACTCACAAGAGTTCCCTTCCTGGGGACTCTGATAGATTCTGTAGAAATGAAGATTTACCTGACAGAGGACAGGTTAACAAAACTTCAAAATGCATGCCGTGTCCTTCATTCCATTCAACACTCTAAATCTGAATCAAGAGACCAGAAATTCTCTTCTATGGTGGCTTTATCGGCCACATCTGTCCAGGGGAATGCCATTCAGCAGGCCAGACTGGTCAATTGTAACAACAGACGCCAGCCTACTAGGTTGGGGCGCTGTCTGGAATTCTCTGAAGGCTCAGGGACTATGGAATCAGGAGGAGAGTCTTCTTCCAATAAACATTCTGGAATTGAGAGCAGTCCTCAATGCTCTTCTGGCTGGGCCCCAGTTAACAACTCGGGGGTTCATCAGGTTCCAGTCGGACAACATCACGACTGTAGCTTATATCAACCATCAGGGAGGGACAAGAAGCTCCCTAGCAATGATGGAAGTATCGAAGATAATTCGCTGGGCAGAGTCTCACTCTTGCCACCTGTCTGCAATCCACATCCCGGGAGTGGAGAACTGGGAGGCGGATTTCTTAAGTCGTCAGACTTTTCATCCGGGGGAGTGGGAACTTCATCCAGAGGTCTTTGCCCAAATACTTCGACGTTGGGGCAAACCAGAGATAGATCTCATGGCGTCTCGACAGAACGCCAAGCTTCCGCGCTACGGGTCCAGATCCAGGGATCCGGGAGCGGTCCTGATAGATGCCTTGACAGCACCATGGACCTTCAGGATGGCTTATGTGTTTCCACCTTTCCCGATGCTTCCTCGATTGATTGCCAGAATCAAACAGGAGAAAGCATCAGTGATTCTAATAGCGCCTGCATGGCCACGCAGGACTTGGTATGCAGATCTGGTGGACATGTCATTCTGTCCACCTTGGTCGTTACCTCTGAAACAGGACCTTCTGTTTCAGGGTCCTTTCAAACATCAAAATCTAACTTCTCTGAAGCTGACTGCTTGGAAATTGAACGCTTGATCTTATCAAAGCGTGGTTTTTCTGAGTCAGTTATTGATACCTTAATACAGGCTAGGAAGCCTGTTACCAGAAAGATTTACCATAAAATATGGCGTAAATACCTATATTGGTGCGAATCCAAAGGTTACTCTTGGAGTAAGGTTAGGATTCCTAGGATATTGTCTTTTCTACAAGAAGGTTTAGAAAAGGGGTTATCCGCTAGTTCCTTAAAGGGACAGATCTCAGCTCTGTCCATTCTGTTACACAAGCGTCTGTCAGAAGTTCCAGACGTTCAGGCTTTTTGTCAGGCTTTGGCCAGGATTAAACCTGTGTTTAAAGCTGTGGCTCCACCATGGAGTTTAAACCTTGTTCTTAACGTTTTACAGGGTGTTCCGTTTGAACCCCTTCATTCCATTGATATAAAGTTGTTATCTTGGAAAGTTCTATTTTTAATGGCTATTTCCTCGGCTCGAAGAGTCTCTGAGTTATCAGCCTTACATTGTGATTCTCCTTATTTGATTTTTCACTCGGATAAGGTAGTTCTGCGTACTAAACCTGGGTTCTTACCTAAGGTAGTCACTAACAGGAATATCAATCAGGTGATTGTTGTTCCATCCTTGTGCCCAAATCCTTCTTCGAGGAAGGAACGTCTTTTGCACAATCTGGATGTAGTTCGTGCCCTTAAATTTTATTTACAGGCAACTAAAGATTTTCGACAAACGTCTTCCCTGTTTGTCGTTTACTCTGGTCAGAGGAGAGGTCAAAAAGCTTCTGCTACCTCTCTCTCTTTTTGGCTTCGTAGCATAATTCGTTTAGCTTATGAGACTGCTGGACAGCAGCCTCCTGAAAGAATTACAGCTCATTCCACTAGAGCTGTGGCTTCCACTTGGGCCTTTAAGAATGAGGCCTCTGTTGAACAGATTTGCAAGGCTGCAACTTGGTCTTCGCTTCATACTTTTTCCAAATTTTACAAATTTGACACTTTTGCTTCCTCGGAGGCTATTTTTGGGAGAAAGGTTCTTCAGGCAGTGGTTCCTTCTGTATAAAGAGCCTGCCTATCCCTCCCGTCATCCGTGTACTTTTGCTTTGGTATTGGTATCCCACAAGTAATGATGACCCGTGGACTGATCACACTTAACAGAAGAAAACATAATTTATGCTTACCTGATAAATTCCTTTCTTCTGTAGTGTGATCAGTCCACGGCCCGCCCTGTTTTTTAAGGCAGGTAAATATTTTTTAAATTATACTCCAGTCACCACTACACCCTTGGCTTCTCCTTTCTCGTTGGTCCTTGGTCGAATGACTGGAGGTGACGTAGAGGGGAGGAGCTATATAGCAACTCTGCTGGGTGAATCCTCTTGCACTTCCTGTAGGGGAGCAGTTAATATCCCACAAGTAATGATGACCCGTGGACTGATCACACTACAGAAGAAAGGAATTTATCAGGTAAGCATAAATTATGTTTTCTGTTTGTAAGAGGAAAATGATTTTAGCAACCGTTACTAAAATCGATGGCTGTTTCCACACAGGACTGTTGAGAGGAATTAACTTCAGTTGGGGGAAACAGTGAGCAGACTTTGGCTGCTTGAGGTATGACACATTTCTAACAAGACTTGGTAATGCTGGAAGCTGTCATTTTCCCTATGGGATCCGGTAAGCCATTTTCTTAATTTTCAATATAAGAATAAAAGGGCTTCACAAGGGCTTTAAAGACTGGTAGACATTTTTCTGGGCCAAAACGATTACTTTATAAGCATATTTAATGGTTTATAACTTTGGAGAGTTATTTTAATCTTGGGAATTTTATTAAAAAAAACGGCAGGCACTGTATTGGACACCTTTTTCACTGGGGGCCTTTTCTAGTCATAGGCAGAGCCTCATTTTCGCGCCACTAATGCGCAGTTGTTTTTGAGAAGCAAGGCATGCAGATGCATGTGTAAGGAGCTCAGATCCACTGAAAAAGCTTATTGAAGGCGTCATTTGGTATCGTATTCCCCTTTGGGCTTGGTTGGGTCTCAGCAAAACAGATACCAGGGACTGTATAGGGGTTAAATGTAAAAACGGCTCCGGTTCCATTATTTTAAGAGTTAAAGCTTTCAAATTTGGTGTGCAATACTTTTAAGGCTTTATGACACTGTGGTGAAATTTTGGTGAATTTTGAACATTTCCTTCATACTTTTGCGTATATTCAGTAAAAAAGTGTGTTCAGTTTAAAATTTAAAGAGACAGTAACGGTTTTATTTTAAAACGTTTTTTGTGCTTTGTTATCAAGTTTATGCCTATTAACATGTCTGAACTATCAGATAGACAATGTTCTGTATGTTCGGAAGCCAAGGTTCCTCTCCATTTAAATATATGTGATGAATGTGACAAACAAAGTAGGGACAATGATGCCACTGATAATAATGTTGCCCAAAATGATTCCTTAAGTGAGGGGAGTAAGCATGGTACTGCATCATCTCCTTCTATGTCTACACCAGTCTTGCCCACTCAGGAGGTCCCTAGTGAATCTAGTGCGCCAATCCTCCTTACTATGCAACAATTAACGGCTGTTATGGATAATTCTATTAAAAACATTTTAGCCAAAATGCCCACTTATCAGCGAAAGCGCGACTGCTCTGTTTTAGATACTGAAGAGCATGAGGACGCTGATGATAATGGTTCTGACATGTCCTTACACCAGTCTGAAGGGGCTAGGGAGGTTTTGTCTGAGGGAGAAATTTCAGATTCAGGAAAAATTTCTCAACAAGCTGAACCTGACGTTATTACATTTAAATTTAAATTGGAACATCTCCGCGCTCTGCTTAAGGAGGTGTTATCTACTCTGGATGATTGTGACAATTTGGTCATTCCAGAGAAATTATGTAAGATGGACAGGTTCCTAGAGGTCCCGGTGCCCCCCGAAGCTTTTCCTATACCCAAGCGGGTGGCGGACATTGTAAATAAAGAATGGGAAAGGCCCGGCATACCTTTTGTCCCTCCCCCTATTTTTAAGAAATTATTTCCTATGGTCGACCCCAGGAAGGACTTATGGCAGACAGTCCCCAAGGTCGAGGGGGCGGTTTCTACTCTAAACAAACGCACCACTATCCCTATAGAAGATAGTTGTGCTTTCAAAGATCCTATGGATAAAAAATTAGAGGGTTTGCTTAAAAAGATGTTTGTTCAGCAAGGTTACCTTCTACAACCAATTTCATGCATTGTTCCTGTCACTACAGCAGCGTGTTTCTGGTTCGAGGAACTAGAAAAGTCGCTCAATCAAGCATCCTCTTATGAGGTGGTTATGGACAGAGTTCAAGTACTTAAGTTGGCTAACTCTTTTACCTTAGACGCCACTTTGCAATTAGCTAGATTAGCGGCGAAAAATTCAGGTTTTGCTATTGTGGCGCGCAGAGCGCTTTGGCTGAAGTCTTGGTCAGCGGATGTGTCCTCCAAGAACAGATTGCTTAACATCCCTTTCAAGGGGAAAACGCTGTTTGGCCCTGACTTGAAAGAGATTATTTCAGACATCACTGGGGGAAAGGGCCACGCCCTTCCTCAGGATAGGTCTTTTAAGGCTAAAAATAAAACAAATTTTCGTCCCTTTCGCAGAAACGGACCAGCCTCAAATTCTACATCCTCTAAGCAAGAGGGTAATTCTTCTCAAACCAAGCCAGCCTGGAGACCGATGCAAGGCTGGAACAAAGGTAAGCAGGCCAAGAAGCCCGCTACCGCTACCAAGACAGCATGAGATGCTGGCCCCCGATCCGGGACCGGATCTGGTGGGGGGCAGACTCTCTCTCTTCGCTCAGGCTTGGGCAAGAGATGTTCAGGATCCTTGGGCGCTAGAAATAGTTTCTCAAGGTTATCTCCTGGAATTCAAGGAACTACCCCCAAGGGGAAGGTTCCACAGGTCTCAATTGTCTTCAGACCAAATAAAAAGACAGGCATTCTTACATTGTGTAGAAGACCTGTTAAAAATGGGAGTGATTCATCCTGTTCCATTAGGAGAACAAGGGATGGGGTTTTACTCCAATCTGTTCATAGTTCCCAAAAAAGAGGGAACATTCAGGCCAATTTTGGATCTCAAGATCCTAAACAAATTTCTCAAGGTCCCATCGTTCAAGATGGAAACCATTCGGACAATTCTTCCTACCATCCAGGAAGGTCAATTCATGACCACGGTGGATTTAAAGGATGCGTATCTACATATTCCTATCCACAAGGAACATCATCGGTTCCTAAGATTCGCCTTTCTGGACAAGCATTACCAGTTTGTGGCACTTCCCTTCGGACTAGCCACTGCTCCAAGAATTTTCACAAAGGTACTAGGGTCCCTTCTAGCGGTGCTAAGGCCAAGGGGCATTGCAGTAGTACCCTACTTGGACGACATACTGATTCAAGCGTCGTCTCTACCACAAGCAAAGGCTCATACGGACATTGTCCTAGCCTTTCTCAGATCTCACGGGTGGAAAGTGAACGTAGAAAAAAGTTCTCTATTCCCGTCAACAAGAGTTCCCTTCTTGGGAACAATAATAGACTCCTTGGAAATGAAGATTTTTCTGACAGAAGCCAGAAAATCAAAACTTCTAAGCTCTTGTCAAGTACTTCATTCTGTTCTTCTTCCTTCCATAGCGCAGTGCATGGAAGTAATAGGTTTGATGGTTGCGGCAATGGACATAGTTCCTTTTGCGCGAATTCATCTAAGACCATTACAACTGTGCATGCTCAGACAGTGGAATGGGGATTATACAGATTTGTCCCCGACGATCCAAGTAGATCAGAGGACCAGAGATTCACTCCGTTGGTGGCTGACCCTGGACAACCTGTCCCAAGGGATGACCTTCAGAAGACCAGAGTGGGTCATTGTCACGACCGACGCCAGCCTGGTGGGCTGGGGCGCGGTCTGGAAACACCTGAAGGCTCAGGGTCTATGGTCTCGGGAAGAATCTCTTCTCCCGATAAACATTCTGGAACTGAGAGCGATATTCAATGCTCTCAAGGCTTGGCCTCAACTAGCAAAGGCCAAATTCATAAGGTTTCAATCAGACAACATGACGACTGTTGCATATATCAACCATCAGGGGGGAACAAGGAGTTCCCTGGCGATGGAAGAAGTGACCAAAGTAATTCAATGGGCGGAGCTTCACTCCTGCCACTTGTCTGCAATCCACATCCCAGGAGTGGAAAATTGGGAAGCGGATTTTCTGAGTCGTCAGACATTTCATCCGGGGGAGTGGGAACTCCATCCGGAAATCTTTGCCCAAATAACTCGATTATGGGGCATTCCAGACATGGATCTGATGGCGTCTCGTCAGAACTTCAAGGTTCCTTGCTACGGGTCCAGATCCAGGGATCCCAAGGCGACTCTAGTAGATGCACTAGTAGCGCCCTGGACCTTCAACCTAGCTTATGTGTTCCCACCGTTTCCTCTCATTCCCAGGCTGGTAGCCAGGATCAATCAAGAGAGGGCTTCGGTGATCTTGATAGCTCCTGCGTGGCCACGCAGAACTTGGTATGCAGACCTGGTGAATATGTCATCGGCTCCACCATGGAAGCTACCTTTGAGACGGGACCTTCTTGTTCAAGGTCCGTTCGAACATCCGAATCTGGCATCACTCCAACTGACTGCTTGGAGATTGAACGCTTGATTTTATCAAAGCGTGGGTTCTCAGATTCTGTCATTGATACTCTTATTCAGGCTAGAAAGCCTGTAACTAGAAAAATTTACCATAAAGTATGGAAGAAATATATCTGTTGGTGCGAATCGAAAGGATTCCCATGGAACAGGGTAAAAATTCCTAAGATTCTATCCTTTCTACAAGAGGGTTTGGAGAAAGGATTATCTGCAAGTTCTTTGAAGGGACAGATTTCTGCTTTATCTGTTTTACTTCACAAGAAGCTGGCGGCTGTGCCAGATGTTCAGGCTTTTGTTCAGGCTCTGGTTAGAATCAAGCCTGTTTACAAACCTTTGACTCCTCCTTGGAGTCTCAATTTAGTTCTTTCAGTTCTTCAAGGGGTTCCGTTTGAACCCTTACATTCCGTAGATATTAAGTTATTATCTTGGAAAGTTTTGTTTTTGGTTGCAATTTCTTCTGCTAGAAGAGTTTCAGAGTTATCTGCTCTGCAGTGTTCTCCTCCTTATCTGGTGTTCCATGCAGATAAGGTGGTTTTGCGTACTAAACCTGGTTTTCTTCCGAAAGTTGTTTCTAACAAAAATATTAACCAGGAGATAGTTGTGCCTTCTTTGTGTCCGAATCCAGTTTCAAAGAAGGAACGTTTGTTGCACAATTTGGATGTAGTTCGTGCTCTAAAATTCTATTTAGAAGCTACAAAGGATTTCAGACAAACATCTTCCTTGTTTGTTGTTTATTCTGGTAAAAGGAGAGGTCAAAAAGCAACTGCTACCTCTCTCTCTTTTTGGCTTAAAAGCATCATCAGATTGGCTTATGAGACTGCCGGACGGCAGCCTCCTGAAAGAATCACAGCTCATTCCACTAGGGCTGTGGCTTCCACATGGGCCTTCAAGAACGAGGCTTCTGTTGATCAGATATGTAAGGCAGCGACTTGGTCTTCACTGCACACTTTTACCAAATTTTACAAATTTGATACTTTTGCTTCTTCTGAGGCTATTTTTGGGAGAAAGGTTTTGCAAACCGTGGTGCCTTCCATCTAGGTGACCTGATTTGCTCCCTCCCATCATCCGTGTCCTAAATCTTTGGTATTGGTTCCCACAAGTAAGGATGACGCCGTGGACCGGACACACCTATGTTGGAGAAAACAGAATTTATGTTTACCTGATAAATTACTTTCTCCAACGGTGTGTCCGGTCCACGGCCCGCCCTGGTTTTTTTAATCAGGTCTGATGATTTAATTTCTCTAACTACAGTCACCACGGTATCATATGATTTCTCCTATGCAAATATTCCTCCTTTACGTCGGTCGAATGACTGGGGAAGGCGGAGCCTAGGAGGGATCATGTGACCAGCTTTGCTGGGCTCTTTGCCATTTCCTGTTGGGGAAGAGAATATCCCACAAGTAAGGATGACGCCGTGGACCGGACACACCGTTGGAGAAAGTAATTTATCAGGTAAACATAAATTCTGTTTTTTATTGTTTAAAAAGATAGATAATCCCTTTATTACCCATTCTCCAGTTTTGCATAACCAACACAGTTATATTAATATACTTGTTACCTCTATGATTAGCTTGTATCTAAGCCTCTGCAGACTGACCCATTTTTTCAGTGCTTTTGACAGACATGCAGTTTAGCCAATCATTGCAGACTCCTTAATAACTCCACTGGAGTGAGCACAATGTTTATCTATATGACATACATGAACTAGTACTGTCTAACTGTGAAAAACTTTCAAAATGCTCTGAGCCAAGAGGCAGTTTTCAACGGTTTAGAAATCAGTTTGAGCCTACTTAAAGGGACAGTCTAGTCAAAGTTAAACTTTCATGATTCAGATCGGGCATGCAATTTTAAGCAACCTTCCAATTTACTTTTATCATCAAATTTGCTTTGTTCCCTTTATGGTATTTTTGAAAGCTAAACCTAGGAAGGCTCAAACTGATTTCTAAACTGTGGAAAACCTCATCCTAGCTCAGAGCATTTTGAAAGTTTTTCACAGTTAGACAGTACTAGTTCGTGAGTGTCATATAGATAACATTGTGCTCACTCCCGTGGAGTTATTTAAGAATCTGCACTGATTGGCTACACTACATGTCTATCAAAAGCACTGAGATAGGGGGCAATCTGCCAAGACTTAGATACAATTTTTTTTGGATCCTCTCTTCCTCATCCCGCCTCCCTCCTTCCCCCTCCCTGCCGCTCTAAAAATGTTTTGGTTCCCCTCTCGCTCATCCCCCACCTACTCCTGCCCCCTACCGCCTCGCTCCAGCGATGGGCCGCCCATCCGCATCCCTCCTAACCTTCTCACCCCATCAAAAATCATCACCACCGCTGCCCGATGCAGAGATGGACACAGAGTGGGGCATGCAGAAATAGCATGATCTCGCTACTTTTAACTAGATCGCGACAGAGAGAGGATCAGCGCCGTCCTCATGCTTGTCTCAATCAGTCTCTACTGCGCATTGGCGCTGGTCGTTAAGGGGTTAAGGTCAGGTATGTTTGTCTCATGCTGCAGTCTCTACTGCGCGTGACTGCGTCGGAAAAACATACCTGGACTTTTATAATATAGGATTTTGTGCATATTGGGATTAATCTGATTAGGTGTTTTGGAGCAGAGCATATAGGGAAGAGCTTTGGAATCCATTTGTGGGTGTAGTCAATATTTTTAGTTTATTTGGTTGCTGTACTGCAGATGTACACCTTAAACCAGCTGTAGTTTTGTTACATCTTTGTACCTGACACTGACTCTGAAGCAAATGCAAAGCAAAATATAACATTAGCTTAACCCATTCAATACTGAGCCATTTCACACACCTGTGTTTAGATTTGTGCATTCATTTTGTTATGAATGCACATTTGTTAATGAAACATGGATATTCGTCTTGTTTCCATGAAACGAAAATCCAAACGAATGCAGCACAAAAATGAAAGAAAAATAATTAATAATGATGAATTCATCAGTATTAATTTTTTTCATCAACTAGTTAAAATATGCCTTTAGCACGCTGAAGAGCCAGTCCCCTTCTTCACAGAGCCCCAGCCACACGAATAGGAGAGTTAGCTTGGAGGCTCCCAGGGCTTTAGAGCAGATCCTGGGAGCTGCCGCCCTAACCATCCTAACCATTCTACAAGCGTGTGCTCTGTGAAGAAGGATAGGGATTAGCTCTACTCTCCAGCACACTAACGGTAAGTATTTTACACTACAGGGGAACTTTTTTACCTGTAGCAAAGGAACATTTACATTTATTTAACAATAATTAATGTAAATGTTGAAGTTCCATGAATGGTTGGTATTCGTTTCATTAAAACAAGATGAATACTGAATAGCATGAGCAATCAATATTCAAAAAACATTTTTTTTTTAATATGATCTCATTTGGTTGCGAAATGGTGGCATGAAATATACTAAAATGGGCCTTGATCAATACCATGGGTTGTCTACTAAAAAGATATATATAGTATTGAAAGGTAAATAAAAAAAGCAAAGCTCTATTTCTGTTTAAATGCAACAATGCTAACAATTTTCTAAGTTTTTTTCTAAAATTCCCGGTCCTTAACGTGTTAAATGTAGCTAAAACACTTAAAGGCACAGTCTAGTCAAAATTAAACTTTCATGATTTAGATAGGGCATGCAATTTTAAACAACCTTCCAATTTACTTCTATTATCTAATTTGCTCAATTATTTAGATATCCTTTGTTGAAGAAATAGCAATGTACATGTGTGAGCCAATCACACAAGGCCTTTATGTGCAGCAACCAATCAGCAGCTACTGAGCATATCTAGATATGCTTTTCAGCAAGTGATATCAAGAGAATGAAGCCAATTAGATAATAGAAGTAAATTAGAAAGTGTTTAAAATGACGTGCTCTTTCTAAATCTTGAAAGAAAAAAATTGGGTTTCATGTCCCTTTAACAAAGAATCTAAATAGGAAAAAACAACAAACAGTATTTCGACAGTGATGTCATAACATTCCACGGCTTCTAAATTTTGATGCAGCTTTTACACTCCTTAGTCTTTGGAAGTCTTTTTCTGAATATTAATTACCTTGTTTCAGATGAAACAAGCAGTCGCTTGATTATGTGATTATTTAATCCAATCCTCTTTCAACTTCGTTAACATAATGGTCATATTGAATGTACAAGATATAAAAAAATCATTTTTGATATGTCAGGGAATTAGATTATTTTATTTAATTATTTAGTTTTTAACAGTTCTAAAACGCTTCTCTTATTTTTCTAGTAGAACCAGCCATGATTCTTTTATGAATATATAAATAAGGAACAGAATTACAAATCTTTCCACACTTGTTCAGTAGAATAACATATCAATAGGAGACTCTATTCCATACTTATTAATCTAGGTCCTTACGTCTCAGGTGTATTCTTACAGTTTAGTCTCAAATGGATTTTTATTTTGTGACTTTATGGTTCTAGGAAACTTTACTAAATAATCTCATTAATGTTTTAAAGGGACTCTGTCATCAAAAAATATTATTTTGTAATTCAGTTATATGCATTGATTGGAAGCTTTATATATCCTTTAAATTCATTAATTTCCATGAAGGTGTTTTGAGGAATTACTAATTACTTTCAAAGTGCTGTCTTGGAGGCATCCATTTTATAAGGTTTAGAGCTAGATTACAAGTGAGGCGCAAACTATTTTGCACAAGTGATATAGGGGCATATTTATGAAGCTCAAGGCTCGCCGGAAATAGAAGTTATGAAGCAGCGGTCTAAAGACCGCTTCTCCATAACTTGTCCGCCTGCTCTGAGGCCTCAGACAGAAATCAACCCGACTGAATACGATCGGGTTGATTGACACCCCCTGCTAGCGGCCAATTCTGCAGGGGGCGGCATCGCACCAGCAGTTCACAAGAACTGCTGGTGCAATGATAAATGTCAACAGCGTATGCTGTCGGCACTTATTGATGTGCAGCAGACATGATACACTACTTTGTATAATGTCCGCTCGCACATTGATAAATATGCCCCACTGTCTTTTCGCAAGCCTTTTCAATTGCACTGATATTACAAGTTGAGCAATCGCCGTTTACGTTTCAATCCTTACCGCAATCTCAGAGCTGTGGTTAACTGTTTTCCGAAACATAAAAGTTGCACAAAACACTTCAAAAATACATTATAAAGCACAGTTACACTCATAAAAAAAAAAAAATATTGCACAAAAAAGTTATAAGGGCTCAAAGATATGAGATTTTGCGCGTTAGAAAAAAAAAGCAGCCAAAGGACTTTGACATAGAGATACATACACATACATTGCTAAAGATGTATTTTATATATATTTTTATGTGAATATGCTATGTTGTTTGCGCAATGGGTGTTAAGGTTTTTTCAACAATTTTTTTTCTCTATTGACTTCTATGGGGAATACGAAAATGCGATGGTGTTTGCACGATCTCTGGTGTTTTTCTTTTTTTTTTGGCGGTTTTAATGTAAATATTATTATTTTTATTTTTTATTTTAAAGTAACAGATGTTTTTTTAAAGTAACTTAGGTGGTTAAGTTTAGAGGGAGGTTAGGTGTTAGGTAGAGTAGTGTAGGGTACTTGTGGTGGATAGATGGTGGTATAGGGGTTAATAGCATAGGTACTTGTGGTGAGTATGTGGCGGTATAGGGGTTAATAGGAGTTTAGGGGTATTAAGATTAATGGTTAGGCAAATGCCAGTTCTATTTCAAGGGATCCTCTACTATACATTGTCAATATGGGTGGCAATGCTGGGTGTTGTCTATAGCCAGCATTGCCAACCAATGGCATGTATAGTAAATGCCTCTGAGCGATGTCGGGGGCTTGGAATATTTCAACAGGGTTGCTCGACATAGGGGCGGATATCTTGGAATATTATTTTGCTGCCTTGTAGCACTTTTGATTATCGGGACCTAAGAATTAAGATAGTGCTCATGCAATTTTGTGTCTTCATAGGCAAACTATGCAGTCAAAATGGCGGCAGTCAATCTAATTACCTCGTACAAAATACAAAGAGGTGCTTTATGAAAACAAACAGTGACCCCCCCCCCCCTAAAAAAAACACATAAGTAATTTATCTATATGAAAAATATGTATTTGCAATAAGAGGGATCCTTTAAGCTCCCTTAATATGTAAAAGACATGGTAAAAAAATATACGTTACTATTAAAAACTGTAGGCAGAATGTAACAATTAATTGTATATTAGTATATGACTAATAGGGATGGTCAAATGAGTGTTGACCTGAATTTGTTCATTCTAAGCAAATGTTGAATACTTGCTAGACATTGAACATTCATCTTAACCAAATGGATTCTTCATAATGGCACACTGAAAGTAGCATATACATAATAAATATAATATATGAGTTTAAAAAAAAAAAATCAATTTGAAATAAGAAACATTTGAACGCTGGTTCTTGCAGACATCAGTATAGGTCACTGAGAATCATTAACTGAAGATTAATTTCAATATACTGAATGTTTTTTTTTTTTTTAAGTTGAATGGTACATTTGGTATCAGAATGTTTAATATGGTATAAAGAAATGTAGCCTTTGTTACATTCATTCTATCAAAACATGTAAACTATAGAATGTTCCCCAAACAATTAATTTAAAGACTAGCCAGTGTACTGATCTATTACATGTTTAATTAAAGGGATATGACACCTACATTTTTTTCTTTACTATTTCAGATAGAGCATGCAATGTTAAAGGGCCATTATACACTCATTTTTTCTTTGCATAAATGTTTTGTAGATGATCTATTTATAAAGCCCATAAAGTTTTTTGTTTTTTTAAAAAAATTTATAATTTTGCTTATTTTTAAATAACATTGCTCTGATTTTCAGACTCCTAACCAAGCCCCAAAGTTTTATTTGAATACCGTCAGCTACCTTCTCCAGCTTGCTGCTGTTTGTGTAAAGGGTCTTTTCATATGCAAAAGAAGGGGGAGGGGGGGGAGTGTCTTATTTCCCACTTGCAGTGGGCTTTCCAACTGCCTTTTCAACAGAGCTAAACTGAAAGCTTCTAAGTAAGTTTTTAAACAGTTTTATACTGGATTTTTATATCAGTATCTGTGCATCTTATTCTTTATAGTAGTGTCTATTACATGCAGTTATATGAAAATGAGTGTATACTGTCCCTTTAAGCAACTTTCTAATTTACCCCTGTTATAAATTTTTCTTCATTCTCTTGGTATCTCTTTATTTGAAAAGCAGGAATGTAAGCTTAGGAGCTGGCCCATTTTTGGTTTAGCACCTGGGTTGCGCTTGCTGATTGGTGGCTAAATTTGGGTTTCATATCCCTTTAAGCTAAAACACTTATGGGAGGAAATGTATGGAGGGGGTGTAATATGTGGTTGAAAGTTTAACAGGTACAGTCTTTATTGTACAGAAAACGGGAACACAAACTACCCTGAAGTTTCTTTTCAGTAAAGAAATGAAACAGGATAATGTACCTTTAATATATCCATACATATATCCATCCTAAAGTCCCTTTTGTTTCAGAGTGATGATTTAAGCCTCCAAGCAGTCAGATCACAGTTAAACTAATCCAACACCCAGCTAGCAAATACACCCAACTCCTTTCTAATCTCTCTTTCTGAGCTGACCTGCTCAACACTTTAAACATAGGTGTTTTACCAGTAATTACTAGTGACAAGTTTCTCCCTTACACATTTGTATAACAGAAAATGGCACAAAAGAGTATAATATCAACACCATCTGAAACCTTGCTGTGACATATGTAATCTAACCGTAAAAATAAAAGAGTACAGCTGTTCTGGATATTTCATTAGTTTTAATATGGTTAAATACAATATTATCACAAATTGCATCTACAAATTTTCTTGACAAGGCACTAAAACTTTTTCTAAGTTTGGTCGTCAAGGACCCCTCACAGGTCAATTTTATAGAGTTTCACTGATAACAGCTGAGTAAGCAAAAGCCAGTTGTGGTGTTTTGAGGACTGAAGCTAAAAATCTCTGATCTTCTGTACAACTCCTAATGCTCCTATGCTCATGAAATAGTGGTTATTACTTTTGCTACTAACCAGCTATACCCCCCCCTCCTACTTGGAAGACTACTACAAGTGCTGATGGGAAGGCAAATACATTTTGATGATAAAAGTTGTAGAATAAATACAATTCACTTTTTTTTTCTCTAAGATAATGTTTTTACAATCTCACTCTACCATTCAGTATTGCATAGATGTGGTTGGTTCAGTGAGATATAGTTTTGCACAAAAGAAGCAACTCATTAGTTTCATTGTTAGAAATGGCACCTTTTTACTCAAAATGCACGATCGCGACCGGGCTACTGGCTCCTAGAAATTTACCCCTGGCTCCTAACTTTTTAGTTTATTCTCTCTCTCTCTCACTTACTCACTCTCACTCTCTCTCTCTCACTCTCTCTCTCTCTCTCTCTCTCTCTCTCGCTCTCTCTCTCCTAAAAATATGTCTGCCTCCTAAATATTCCTACTGGCTCCTAATTTTTAAACAGAAACAAATTTGTCAATCACTGGTATAATGCATACATAATACACATCATACACACATGTACTGTATACCCATACTGCCCCAGCTGTAACGTATGACTAACTAATTTCATTTCAGTTTATTATGTTTTGGACAAAAGGTTAATTTTACACAAATAAATTGCTTATTGCCCTTTCACTCTGTATAACAGTATTGATGTAAACACTTTTTAAAGGGATATTCATGCTGAAAGGCCTTTGAATTAATGTTTTACATTTGTATAAGATATAACTAGAAGGTTTCTAATAACTGCACAATGGAAGTCACGGTTTGGTACGTTGCGCTCAAGCAATGCTAATGCTTGAGTGGGAAAACTTTATTTTTAACTTAAAGGGACGTGAAACCCAATTTTTTTCTTTCAAGAGTCAGATAGAAAATACCATTTTCTCCAACATTGGTGTGTCCGGTCCACGGCGTCATCCTTACTTGTGGGATATCTCTTCCCCAACAGGAAATGGCAAAGAGTCCCAGCAAAGCTGGCCATATAGTCCCTCCTAGGCTCCGCCCACCCCAGTCATTCTCTTTGCCGTTGCACAGGCAACATCTCCACGGAGATGGTTAAGAGTTTTTTGGTGTTTAAATGTAGTTTTTTATTCTTCTATCAAGTGTTTGTTATTTTAAAATAGTGCTGGTATGTACTATTTACTCTGAAACAGAAAAGGATGAAGATTTCTGTTTGTGAGAGGAAGATGATTTTAGCAGACAGTAACTAAAATCGATTGCTGTTTCCACATAGGACTGTTGAGATGAAGTAACTTCAGTTGGGGGAAACAGTTAGCAGACTTTTCTGCTTAAGGTATGACTAGACATATTTCTAACAAGACCATGTAATGCTGGAAGGCTGTCATTTCCCCTCATGGGGACCGGTAAGCCATTTTCTTAGTCAAACAAACAGAATAAAGGGCTTAATATGGGCTATAAAACTGGTAGACACTTTTATGGGCTAAATCGATTGCTTTATTTGGGCATTTTATTCATGTTTAGGCTGATTATTCACATTTATAAACTTGGGGAACGTTTATTAAACGGCAGGCACTATGTTAGACACCTTTTCCAGTCAGGGGGCCTTCCTAGTTGTAGGCAGAGCCTCATTTTCGCGCCATTACTGCGCAGTTGTTTTTTGAGAGCAGGACATGCAGATGCATGTGTGAGGATCTGAAAGTTGCTGGAAAAGTTTCTAGAAGGCGTCACTTGGTATCGTATTCCCCTCTGGGCTTGGTTGGGTCTCAGCAAAGGCTATAGCTGGGACTGTATAGGGGTTAAATTTGAAAACGGCTCCGGTTCCGTTATTTTAAGGGTTAAAGCTCTGAAATTTGGTGTGCAATACTCTTAATGCTTTAAGACACTGTGGTGAAATTTTGGTAATTTTTGAACAATTCCTTCATACTTTTTCACATATTCAGTAATAAAGTGTTTTCTGTTTAAAATTTAAAGAGACAGTAACGGTTTTGTTTTAAAACGTTTTTTGTGCTTTATTGACAAGTTTAAGCCTGTTTAACATGTCTGTGCCTTCGGATAAGCTATGTTCTATATGTATGAAAGCCAATGTGTCTCCCCATTTAAATTTGTGTGATAATTGTGCCATAGCGTCCAAACAAAGTAAGGACAGTACTGCCACAGATAATGAAATTGCCCAAGTTGATTCCTCAGATGAGGGGAGTAAACATGATACTACATCATCCCCTACTGTGTCTACACCAGTTTTGCCCACGCAGGAGGCCCCTAGTACATCTAGCGCGCCAATGCTTATTACCATGCAACAATTAACGGCTGTAATGGATAACTCCATAGCAAATATTTTATCCAAAATGCCTACATATCAGAGAAAGCGTGATTGCTCTGTTTTAAACACTGAAGAGCAGGGCGCTGATGATAATTGTTCTGTCATACCCTCACACCAATCTGAAGTGGCCATGAGGGAGGTTTTGTCAGATGGGGAAATTTCAGATTCAGGAAAAATTTCTCAACAAGCTGAACCTGATGTTGTGACATTTAAATTTAAATTAGAACATCTCCGCGCACTGCTTAAGGAGGTGTTATCTACTCTGGATGATTGTGACAACTTGGTCATTCCAGAGAAATTATGCAAGATGGACATGTTCCTAGAGGTTCCGGTGCACCCCGACGCTTTTCCTATACCCAAGCGGGTGGCGGACATAGTGAATAAGGAGTGGGATAAGCCCGGCATACCTTTTGTTCCCCCCCCTATATTTAGGAAATTATTTCCTATAGTCGACCCCAGAAAGGACTTATGGCAGACAGTCCCTAAGGTCGAGGGGGCAGTTTCTACTCTAAACAAACGCACTACTATTCCTATCGAGGATAGTTGTGCTTTCAAAGATCCTATGGATAAAAAATTGGAGGGTTTGCTTAAAAAGATTTTTGTACCGCAAGGTTGCCTTCTACAACCCATTTTGTGCATTGTTCCTGTCACTACAGCAGCGTGGTTCTGGTTCGAGGAACTAGAAAACTCGCTTAGTAGCGAGACTCCATATGAGGAGGTTATGGACAGAGTTCACGCACTTAAGTTGGTTAACTCTTTTATTTTAGATGCCGCTTTGCAATTAGCTAGATTAGCGGCGAAAAATTCAGGGTTTGCAATCGTGGCGCGCAGAGCGCGTTGGCTAAAGTCTTGGTCAGCGGATGTGTCATTCAAGACAAAATTGCTTAACATCCCTTTCAAAGGTAAAACTCTATTTGGACCAGAATTGAAAGAGATTATTTCAGATATCACTGGGGGAAAGGGCCACGCCCTTCCACAAGATAGGCCTTTCAAGGCCAAGAATAAGTCTAATTTTCGTTCCTTTCGCAATTTCAGGAACGGAACGGCCTCCAATTCTGCATCCTCTAAGCAAGAGGGTAATGCCTCACAACCCAAACCAGCCTGGAAACCGATGCAAGGCTGGAACAAGGGTAAGCAGGCCAAGAAGCCTGCTACTGCTAACAAAACAGCATGAAGGAGTAGCCCCTGATCCGGGACCGGATCTAGTAGGGGGCAGACTCTCTCTCTTTGCTCAGGCTTGGGCAAGAGATGTTCAGGATCCCTGGGCGCTAGAAATAGTTTCTCAGGGTTATCTCCTGGAATTCAAGGAACTACCCCCAAGGGGAAGGTTCCACATATCTCACTTATCCTCAAACCAAATAAAGAGACAGGCGTTCTTACATTGTGTAGAAGACCTGTTAAAGATGGGAGTGATACACCCAGTTCCAATAAAGGAACAGGGAATGGGATTTTATTCCAATCTGTTCGTAGTTCCCAAAAAAGAGGGAACTTTCAGACCAATTTTGGATTTGAAGATCCTAAACAAATTTCTCAGGGTACCATCGTTCAAGATGGAAACCATTCGAACGATTCTACCCACTATCCAGGAAGGTCAATTTATAACTACCGTGGATCTAAAGGATGCGTACCTACATATTCCTATCCACAAAGAACATCATCAGTTCCTAAGGTTCGCCTTTCTGGACAAACATTACCAGTTTGTGGCCCTCCCATTCGGGTTAGCCACTGCTCCAAGGATTTTCACAAAGGTACTAGGTTCCCTTCTAGCGGTTCTAAGACCGAGGGGAATTGCAGTAGTACCTTACTTGGACGACATTCTAATACAAGCGTCGTCCCTATCAAAGGCAAAGGCTCATACAGACATCGTTCTGGCCTTTCTCAGATCACACGGATGGAAGGTGAACATAGAAAAGCGTTCTCTGTCTCCGTCAACAAGAGTTCCCTTCTTGGGAACAATAATAGATTCCTTAGAAATGAGGATTTTTCTGACAGAGGTCAGAAAGTCAAAACTTCTAAGCACTTGTCAAGTTCTTCATTCTGTTCCACGTCCTTCCATAGCGCAGTGCATGGAAGTAGTAGGGTTGATGGTTGCAGCAATGGACATAGTTCCTTTTGCACGAATTCATCTAAGACCATTACAACTGTGCATGCTCAAACAGTGGAATGGGGACTATACAGACTTGTCTCCAATGATTCAAGTAGATCAGAAGACCAGAGATTCACTCCGTTGGTGGCTGACCCTGGACCATCTGTCCCAGGGAATGAGCTTCCACAGACCAGAGTGGGTCATTGTCACGACCGACGCCAGTCTAGTGGGCTGGGGCGCGGTCTGGGAATCCCTGAAAGCTCAGGGTCTATGGTCTCGGGAAGAGTCTCTTCTCCCGATAAACATTCTGGAACTGAGAGCGATATTCAATGCTCTCAGGGCTTGGCCTCAACTAGCAAAGGCCAGATTCATAAGGTTCCAATCAGACAACATGTTGACCGTTGCGTATATCAATCATCAGGGGGGAACAAGGAGTTCCCTGGCGATGAAAGAAATGACCAAAATAATTCAATGGGTGGAGGATCACTCCTGCCACCTGTCTGCGATCCACATCCCAGGTGTGGAAAACTGGGAGGCGGATTTTCTGAGTCGTCAGACATTCCATCCGGGGGAGTGGGAACTCCATCCGGAGATCTTTGCCCAAATAACTCAATTATGGGGCATTCCAGACATGGATCTGATGGTGTCTCGTCAGAACTTCAAGGTTCCTTGCTACGGGTCCAGATCCAGGGATCCCAAGGCGACTCTAGTAGATGCACTAGTAGCACCTTGGACCTTCAACCTAGCTTATGTATTTCCACCGTTTCCTCTCATTCCCAGGCTGGTAGCCAGGATCAATCAGGAGAGGGCCTCGGTGATCTTGATAGCTCCTGCGTGGCCACGCAGGACTTGGTATGCAGACCTGGTGAATATGTCATCGGTTCCACCATGGAAGCTACCTTTGAGACAGGACCTTCTTGTTCAGGGTCCATTCGAACATCTAAATCTGGTCTCCCTCCAGCTGACGGCTTGGAGATTGAACGCTTGATTCTATCGAAGCGTGGGTTTTCAGATTCTGTGATAGATACTCTGGTTCAGGCCAGAAAACCGGTAACTAGAAAGATTTACCATAAAATATGGAAAATATATATCTGTTGGTGTGAATCCAAAGGATTCCCATGGAATAAGTTAAAAATTCCTAAGATTCTCTCCTTTCTACAAGAAGGTTTGGAGAAAGGATTATCTGCAAGTTCTCTAAAGGGACAGATCTCTGCTTTATCTGTCTTACTACACAAAAGACTGGCAGCTGTGCCAGATGTTCAAGCATTTGTTCAGGCTCTGGTTAGGATCAAGCCTGTTTACAGACCTTTGACTCCTCCCTGGAGTCTAAATCTAGTTCTTTCAGTTCTTCAAGGGGTTCCGTTTGAACCTTTACATTCCATAGATATTAAGTTACTATCTTGGAAAGTTTTGTTTTTGGTTGCAATTTCTTCTGCTAGAAGAGTTTCAGAGTTATCTGCTCTGCAGTGTTCTCCGCCCTATCTGGTGTTCCATGCAGATAAGGTGGTTTTGCGTACTAAGCCTGGTTTTATTCCTAAGGTTGTTTCTAACAAAAATATTAACCAGGAGATAGTTGTACCTTCTTTATGTCCGAATCCAGTTTCAAAGAAGGAACGTTTGTTACACAATTTGGACGTAGTCCGTGCTCTAAAATTCTATTTAGAGGCTACAAAAGATTTCAGACAAACATCTTCTTTGTTTGTTGTTTATTCTGGTAAAAGGAGAGGTCAAAAAGCTACTTCTACCTCTCTTTCCTTTTGGCTTAAAAGCATCATCCGATTGGCTTATGAGACTGCCGGACGGCAGCCTCCTGAAAGAATCACAGCTCACTCCACTAGGGCTGTGGCTTCCACATGGGCCTTCAAGAACGAGGCTTCTGTTGACCAGATATGTAAGGCAGCGACTTGGTCTTCACTGCACACTTTTGCCAAATTTTATAAATTTGATACTTTTGCTTCTTCGGAGGCTATTTTTGGGAGAAAGGTTTTGCAAGCCGTGGTGCCTTCCGTTTAGGTAACCTGATTTGCTCCCTCCCTTCATCCGTGTCCTAAAGCTTTGGTATTGGTTCCCACAAGTAAGGATGACGCCGTGGACCGGACACACCAATGTTGGAGAAAACAGAATTTATGCTTACCTGATAAATTACTTTCTCCAACGGTGTGTCCGGTCCACGGCCCGCCCTGGTTTTTTAATCAGGTCTGATGAATTATTTTCTCTAACTACAGTCACCACGGTACCATATGGTTTCTCCTATATATTTCCTCCTGTCCGTCGGTCGAATGACTGGGGTGGGCGGAGCCTAGGAGGGACTATATGGCCAGCTTTGCTGGGACTCTTTGCCATTTCCTGTTGGGGAAGAGATATCCCACAAGTAAGGATGACGCCGTGGACCGGACACACCGTTGGAGAAAGTAATTTATCAGGTAAGCATAAATTCTGTTTTTAAAAAATTTCCCATTTACTTCTATTATCAAATGTGCTTCGTTCGCATGTTATTCTTTGTTTAAGAGCTATCTAGATAGATAGTGGGCGCATGTCTCGAGCTCTACATGACAGGAAATAGTGCTGCCATCTAGTGCACTTGCTTATGTGTAACACTGTTGCAAAACTGCTGCCATATAGTACTACAGATAGGTGCACACTCCTAAACTTACCTTCCTGCTTTTTAACAAAGGATAACAGGAAAACATAGCACATTTTATAATAGAAGTACAATGGAAAGTTGTTTAAAGTTGTATGTTCTTTTTGAGTCATTATTTTTTTTGGGGGGGGTTATGTCCCTTTAATACGTTATAGGTGCTTGTGATATGCTTGTAGTATCAGCATCTGTATTTATGGTTTTAGTTATAATTTTGCCTGTGGAATTACATATTTTTGCATATATATATCTATCTATCATCTATCTATCTATCTATCTATCTATCTATTTATCTCTCAAATAGCATAAAAGTACTGCTTTTATGCACTTTGAACACTCAAGAACAAATATACAAAGAATACAAAGCAGAAGGAAAATATTGTAAAATAAAGATTACAAGAAAAAACACATTGCTTTCTTTAGAAAATTTGCTAAAGGATCAAAGGATTGTTAAGTTCCAAATCAAACATTTAACCCTTTAAGGACACAGCTTTCAGTTTGCTCAATTGTTTTATGAGAGAAAAATTCTGTCATATGTCCTTAAGAGGTTAACAACATGGAAACTAAAAAAATGAAGCCCCCACCCCACAGAATTTAACAATATAATATATTAATATAATGTATTTGAAACAGGACTTTCATTTCATAATTTCCTTGCTTTTCAATTTTTAAAGTTGGAACTAAAGCTGTCTTGACACAAGCTTCTTGTCACAGAATACACATAGATAAATTGTACACAAACATATAAACAAGAATTTGGACATGATATGTGTTAATGAGTTAAAATGTATATTTTATGTAACGTTTAACTTCTTTTCTGTGCAGAACTTGACTGACTGTATTGCAACCCCAATTAAGGTTAGTATACATTGTTTTGCCATATCACAATGCCCTCTGTAAATTGCATTTGTATTACAATTTGATAGTTAAGCAATGATTAAATTATAATTGGAAATGTTAATCAAAGTGAAAATCTCTGGTAAAGTAATTGCATCTAACCATAGAGGACTTGATAAACCACAGGACTGGTCACTAAGGCTTAGAGTACGAGTTGTGCGTTAGGGTTAAAAAGCAGAGCTGGCAGGTCCCAACGCTGCTTTTTAACGCCCGCTGGTATTACGAGTCTTGCAGGTACAGGTGTACCGCTCACTTTTTTGGCCAGACTCGGAAATACCGCAAATCCACTTACGTCAATTGCGTATCCTATATTTTCAATGGGACTTGCATAGCGCCGGTATTACGAGTCTGACCAAAAGTGAGCGGTACACCCTCTCCTGTCAAGCTTGGTACCGCATTTAAAAGTTAGTAGTTAAGAGTTTTACACTACAACGCCGTAGCATAAAACTCTTAACTAAAGTGCTAAAAAGTACACTAACACCCATAAACTACCTATTAACCCTAAACCGAGGGCCCCCCACATCGCAAACACTAAAATAAATATTTTACCCATAATCTGCCAAACCAGACATCGCCGCCACTATAATAAATATATTAATCCCTAAACCGCCGCACTCCCATATCGCAAACACTAGTTAAATATTATTAACCCCTAATCTGTCGTCCCTAACATCGCCGCCACCTACCTACATTTATTAACCCTTAATCTGCCACCCCCAATGTCGCCGCCACTATATTAAATGTATTAACCCCTAAACCTAAGTCTAACCCTAACCCCCGTAACTTAAATATAATTACAATAAATCTAAATAAAATTACTACAATTAACTAAATAATTCCTATTTAAAACTAAATACTTACCTATAAAATAAACCTTAGCTAGCTACAATATAACTAATAGTTAAATTGTATCTAGCTTAGGGTTTATTTTTATTTTACAGGCAACTTTGTATTTATTTTAACTAGGTAGAATAGTTACTAAATAGTTATTAACTATTTAATAACTACCTAGTTAAAATAAAGACAAATTTACCTGTAAAATAAAACCTAACCTACGTTACAATTACACCTAACACTACACTATAATTAAATAAATTAACTAAATTAAATACAATTAATTACAATTAAATAAAATTATCTAAAGTACGAAAAAAAAACCCCCACTAAATTACAGAAAATAATAAAGAAATTACAAGATTTTTAAACTAATTACACCTAATCTAATCCCCCTAACAAAATAAAAAAGCCCCCCCAAAATAAAAAAAGCCCTACCCTACACTAAATTACAAATAGCCCTTAAAAGGGCCTTTTGCGAGGCATTGCCCCAAAGTAATCAGCTCTTTTACCTGTAAAAAAAGTACAAATACCGCCTCCAACATTAAAACCCACCACCCACACAACCAACCCTACTCTAAAACCCACCCAATGCCCCCTTAAAAAACCTAACCCCCTGAAGATCACCTTACCGGGAGACGTCTTCACCCAACCTGGCCGAAGTCCTCAATGAAGCCGGGAGAAGTCGTCATCCAACCGGGCAGAAGTGGTCCTCCAGACAGGCAGAAGCCAAACTTTGTAAATCATAATATTCCCTTTTTATTTTGTAAAAATACAGCTGTTTTACAGACCCGCTCTCTGTACTCTGCTGAGCGGGTCTGTTGTTTTTACTGAGCGCATCGGGCCAGCTGTATATTCACAGCCCGGCCCGACCGCGCCATTAGACACAGTGCAGCTCACTCCCGCTCTGTCTGTCTAATGGCGCGGTCGGGCCGGGCTGTGACCATACAGCTGGCCCGATGCGCTCAGTAAAAACAACAGACCCGCTCAGCAGAGTACAGAGAGCGGGTCTGTAAAACAGCGGAATTTTTACAAAATAAAAAGGGAATATTATGATTTACAAAGTTTGGCTAATATAATGTTATATAATTCTGCACTATGTGCAGAATTATATAACATTATTTTTAAGGTTTACTGACCCTTTAAGGTAGAAAAAATCCTATTGGCTGATGCAATCAGCCAATAGGATTGAAGTTCAATCCTATTGGCTGATCCAATCAGCCAATAGGATTGAGCTGGCATTCTATTGGCTGATCCAATCAGCCAATAGAATGTCAGTTCAATCCTATTGGCTGATTCTATCAGCCAATAGGATTTTTTCTACCTTAATTCCGATTGGCTGATAGAATTCTATAAGCCAATCGGAAATGAAGGGGCGCCATCTTAGATGACGTCATTTAAAGGAACCTTCATTCAGTCGTCGGCCGTGGAAAAAAAGAGGATGCTCCGCGTCGGATGTCTTGAAGATGGACCCGCTCCGCGCCGGATGGATGAAGATAGAAGATGCCATCTGGATGAAGACTTCTGCCCGTCTGGAGGACCACTTCTGGCCGGTTGGATGAAGACTTCTGCCGTCTGGAGGACCACTTCTGCCTGGTTGGGTGAAGACATCTCCCGGTAAGGTGATCTTCAGGGGGTTAGTGTTTTTTTAAGGGGGTATTGGGTGGGTTTTAGAGTAGGGTTGGTTGTGTGGGTGGTGGGTTTTAATGTTGGGGGGGGATTGTAATTTTTTTCAAGGTTAAAGAGCTGATTACTTTGGGGCAATGGCCCGCAAAAGGCCCTTTGTTAGGGGGATTAGATTAGGTGTAATTAGTTTAAAAATCTTGTCATTTCTTTATTATTTTCTGTAATTTAGTTTTAGTTTTTTTGTACTTTAGATAATTGTATTTAATTGTAATTAATTGTATTTAATTTAGGTAATTAATTTAATTGTAGTGTAGTGTTAGGTGTAATTGTAACTTAGGTTAGGTTTTATTTTACAGGTATATTTGTCTTTATTTTAGCTAGGTAGTTATTAAATAGTTAATAACTATTTAATAACTATTCTACCTAGTTAAAATAAATACAAACTTGCCTGTTAACTAAAAATAAACCCTAAGCTAGCTACAATGTAACTATTAGTTATATTGTAGCTAGCTTATGGTTTATTTTATAGGTAAGTATTTAGTTTTAAATAGGAATAATTTAGTTAATGATAGTAATTTTATTTAGATTTATTTAAATTATATTTAAGTTAGGGTTAGACTTAGGTTTAGAGGTTAATATGTTTATTATAGTGGCGGCGACGTTGGGGGCGGCAGATTAGGGGTTAATAAGTGTAGTTAGGTTGCGGCGACATTGGGGGCGGCAGATTAGGGGTTAATAAATATAATGTAGGTGTCGGCGATGTTGGGGGCAACAGATTAGGGGTTCATAGGTATAATGTAGGTGGCGGCGGTGTCCGGAGCGGCAGATTAGGGGTTAATAATATAATGTAGGTGTCAGCGATGTCGGGGGGCGGCAGTTTAGGGGTTAATAAGTGTAAGATTAGGGGTGCTTAGACTCAGGGTTCATGTTAGGGTGTTTGGTGTAGACATAAAAGTATTTCCCCATAGGAATCAATGGGGCTGCGTTAGGAGCTAAACGCTGCTTTTTTGCAGGTGTTAAGTTTTTTTTCAGCCGGCTCTCCCCATTGATTCCTATGGGGAAATCGTGCACGAGCACGTTACACCAGATCACCGCTAACATAAACAGCGCTGGTATTGATGGGAGATGTGGAGTAAAATTTTGCTCTTCGCTCACTTTTTTGCAGTTAACGCCGGGTTTCTAAAAACCCGTAATACCAGCGCTGTCTGTAAGTGAGCAGTGAGCATAAACTGCTCGTTAGCACCGCACATCCTCTAACGCAAAACTCGTAATCTAGGCGTAAATTTTTGGGGTTTCTGTTACACTAATTACACTGATGCCATTTTTAGATGTAAAGTCAAAATTAAACTTTCAGGATTCAGGTAGAGCTTTCAATTTTAAACAACTTTCCAATTTACTCTTATTATCAAATTAGCTTTGTACTCTTGGTGTCCTTTATTGAAGGTTAAAGCTAGGTAGGCTGATAGGAGCTCAGGAGCGTGCATTTGTCTTTAGCAGTTTATGGTAGCAGTGTTTAGAACTATGTATAACATTGCTATAAATATTGTGGAAAACACTGCTGCCAGGTGGGTAAAGACACGTGCACACTCCTGAGCCCACCTAGGATTACTCTTTAACAAAGGATACCAAGAGAACTAAGTAAAATGAGTAATAAAAGTAAACTGGAACATTGTTTAAAGCTTCATGATCTATCCAGTCCATTTATGTTTAATTTTGACTTTACTGTCGCACACAATGGTCTTTATTCACTAAGGCTATATTCATACCTGTTTTTAAGTCCCTTTTGGTCCTAAAATGGAAGTAATAAAATATATTACTAGACCAGTTATGTGTAATGTCTCTGTAAACTGTTTTTGCTTGTGCGTTAACCCGACAAGTTTAAAAAAAAACTAAATTAGAATATCTCGTGCACAATAACGTATTCCCCCATGGAAGTCAATGGAGCCAAAAAAGTGAAAAAAACACCCTACACTTGCACAAACCCGATCGAATATTCTCAAGTGTTCTTCACATTCCAATGCTCTTCACATAGAAGAATATGTTCTATTTATTCATAAAAAATATATATAGGTATAGATACAGTATATACAGATATATATATATATATATATATATATATATATATATATATATATATATAGGAATATCTATTTATAAATACATAGAAAAAAATCTGCTATGTGCAGAACATTGGAATGTGAAATATTTACAGTAAATACTTAGTATAACACTTTATTAAATATGAATATTGCATAAGTATGCTTTTACATGTTTTTTTTAGCTACAAAGGGCTCCAATGCACTTCTATATATGTCTATATATGTATACATATGTATTTACGTTTTTTAACTGTACTTTGTAATGTATTTTTGCCCTATAAATTCAAGTGCATTCTGTGTCCATACAGTAAACTCAGACCTACCTAGTCCTGGTGGAAAGTCCGGGTTACCTATCAATGGCAGAAATTCCCATCTGCGATAGTCTACCTTTATCTCTGTACACATTTTCTGCCATGCCACAATAATATATTTGAACGAGGAAAATTGTGTGATAATACTAGGTAGTTTTGGGAGGGACAATTCAAAATTGTTTTTAAACTAAAAGGAGTAACACGATTCGATTCGATTTCATAAAAAGTAGTATAATCTCTCTCAGCATTCCAATCCAGTGCAAACTTACAGAGAGCGGCATAGTTATAGAATCTGATATTTAGGCATGCCAACCCCCCATATTTTTTGGGGAGTGTCAGTGTATACAAAGAAATTCGAGGTTTCTTTCCCTGCCAGATAAAGTTATTAAAAATCCTAACTCATAAACTTAAGGGGACACTCTCATTCCATTATGGTGTTCTGCTTGACCCCTATTCCCACCACAAAATTTCCCAACATTTAGCATGCGAGAGGGAACTACATTTCACCGCTGACACTGACTCCTCCTATAGAGAACTATTATTTACCAAAAAATTACTACACTGTGCTACACTGTGGGAGCTTCATTATAAGCTCACTGTTCGCTGGCATCTTGTTCCTACCGCTCTACACAAGATCTACAGTACTCACCCCCCCCACATGTTGGAGAGGTTGTGGCCAATTGGGAACACAAGCTCACATCTGGCGGTTCTGCCCAAAGATTGAATCCACGTGGACACAGCTCTTAGACATTATCAAATCCCTGAATATCACCCCCACACTCAGCCCACAAACTTGTCTCCTTCACCTAGATTTCCCAACATTACTTCCTGCCCAAAAGTCTCTAATTATTTATCTGCTTATGTCAATTAAACTTGAAATCGCAAAAGCATGGAAACAAACATCGCCCCCCTCCATCTCACAAATCATTGCCACAGTAAACTTTCTGATGCGGATGGAATCTTACTCTTACTCGATATTAGATAAAATGGACACTTATTATGAGATTTGGACACCCTGGTTAGAGAAATTCCCCTGCTGAGACTATTAGACAATTTCTGCCACTACCCCTCCCTCCCCTCCTATCCCCCCTCTTTTTTTTTTTTAACTCCCCTTTTCCTTGTTTTTCTTTAATAATCTACGAGAGGCTTTGAACTATGAGGTTTAAAATAGAAAATGAGAAACAATTAGATGGAATGAGACATCTCTAACTAGTCTTAACCCAGAATCCAGCATCTAGATGTTGACGACTCTCAGCTACTTATGCTTCACTCTTTTTGACAAACTTATTGTTATTTATATACTATGTATGATTATTTTGACTTGTTCTGTACTACCACATGCTCATTCTAGATGTCTATGTATGTTGAAGTATTTCTTTCTCAATAAAAATCTTTAAAAAAAAAAAAGTTATTAAAAATCCTGTGAAGAAGGGGTATATCTTTATTATATAGAAGAAAAGGTAAATTTTGGAGCATATATAATAATTTAGGAAATATAATTGTTTTTATTAACATAGTTCTTGCCGTGATGGATAAAGGGAGGTACCTCCAGTTCTGCAATTTAACTTGAAACTAAAGCACTTAGTAAAGTTCAGATCATACCATTGTGTTGGGTTAATACTCAGAATAATCCCCAAATACTTAATCTGTTTAGTTACCTAAAAAGGATGTGGCACCGTGTGTGGTGGCTTATGGATCCACAGCAGTTCAGATTTATCATTGTTTATCTTATATCCTGAGAAAGAATAAACAATTCCAGAATCTGGAGAACCTGCGGTATGGAATCCGTTGCTCATTGGCAAAAAGAGACAACACCATCTCTTGCCCTCCTAGCTGAATGCCTTTTACTTCCGGTCTAAGATAAATCACAATCGGTTCTACGGCTAAATTAAACAGCAAAGGTGACAATGGACAACCCTGATGTGTGCCTCTCTTCAAAGAAAATGCATCTGATAAATCTCCATTAACTATAACTGCTGAGAGTGGTGCTTTATACAGTAAACAAACAAATTGTAGAACGATCCCCGTCAGACCAAAACCTTCTAAAGAGGTGAATAAGTGGTCCCAACTAATAGAGTCGAATGCTTTCTCAGCATCGACCATCAACATTGCCAAATCCGGTTTCATACAAATTTTTTTTTTACCAGAGATCTTATTCCAATGAAAATCTAAGATTAGTTGGGCTTTCCATACATTTTTAACCAGGTTCCTAACCATCATAAACCTCTGGGTGTATTATATAATTCAGGCATGTTTTTAATCTATTAGCTATGATAGCTGTTAGAATTTTATAATCTTGGTTCAAGAGGGAGATAGGTCTTTAAGATGCTGGAAGTTCCGGGTCTTTAACTTTTTTGAGTATCAAAGTTATGTTAGAAGCTGCAAATAGAGGGGAATGAGGTTTCTTTTCCATGAAATACTCATTAAAAAGAGAACTGAGAATAGGAAGAATCGAATCCTTTAACATTTTGTAGAATTCTGCTGGCAGGGAGTCTGGGCCTGGAGTTTTACTTGGCTTTAGTTTATTTATAGCTTCAGAGATTTCATCTAGAGAGATTAGCTCATTTAATTTTTGAAGATCGGCTGTCGAGACTTGAGGAAGAGTTATATTATGCCAGAATCTTTCTTTGTTACTATTATTAATCTGTACTGGTGAATACACCTCCTGAAAGTATTCTAAAAACGTCTATCTAATTTCTGAAACCTTAGCCTTTCGTTTTGAACTTTCAGTGTAGCTATATAATTCTTCTGGTGCCTTTATCTGAGCCAGACAGATAGGTCTGCATGCTAAGGCACTGTGACTGAGCTCTGTAGCAACCCAAGGCTTGCAGGTTTAATCCCCGCCGAGGTCCACTCAGCCTTTCATCCTTCCTTACAGGTGATTAGCCGCGCTTTACAAGTACCCAATACATTCATACAATACATACATCTTGGTAATTTTAGCAAGATGTTTGGCTGATGTACCCCGTATACCTGCTAAAAATGCTTTTTGTTTTTGTTCCTCAAAAGTCATATTTTGTTTTAGGAATAGGTCCCGTTCTAATCTAATATCTTTATATTTGTTCCATAACAAGATGGACAGATTATTTATGTATTGCCTATAAATATTCTTCACTGCGTTCAATAGTTGCTCATCTCTTTTTCTCCTTATGGTTTTATTTTTATAAAGATAGGCCTTTATAGCCCCTTTAAACTCTGCTTTTGCAGTTTCCCATAGTATTTCCGGCCTATCCATGAAGTCAATATTAAACTCCAGAAACTCCTTCCACTCCTTATGTAGCCATGATTTGAAATGTACATTATTTTTAAGATATGGGCAAAAAAAAATCTGTTATTTGCTGCCAACGGTTCCCTATATCCTATCTCTAGAGAAATTATGGCATGGTCTGACAATACAATTTCCCTTATGTCTGACTTAATTTCCATTCCCATCATATTTTGCACTATTAAAAGAAATCAATTCTGGAAAACGTCCTAAAAGTCTTGGATTCGCATGTATACTCTCTGATGTCAGGATTTTGAAGACACCAGATATCCTTCAAGCCCAGAGTCTGACATAAATTTCGTAGTATTTTATCTTCTCTAATCTTCCTGGGTGTCTGTCTTGTATTAGCTCTGTCTAGCGTGTGTAAAGCATTCATATTGAAGTCCCCAACTAACACTATATTCTTCCAAATAAATTAAAACAACTTGCGGCTAAGTATCTCCCAGAACTCTCTTTCAAACTTGTTTGGACAGTATATATTACAAAATACAAACAGATTTTTATTAATCATGGCTTCAATTATTTGATATCTCCCTTCTGGGTCGTTTTCCAAATACATTATCTGGTAAGATAGATGTTTATTAAACAATATAGCCAGGCCTATTTTCTTTTTCTCATAGGGTGTACATACTGTATCACCTTCCCCACCCATTTAGTTTTTAACTTTAGAGATTCCTGGGGGGTTCAGATGTGTCTCCTGAACAAATGCTATATCAGGATTGTGTTTCCCTAGTAATTTTAGCATTAGTTTCCTCTTAATGGGTGATGAGATCCCACCAATATTCCATGAAATTAAATTTAATTTACTCATTGTATATTAAAAAAAAAAAAAAGGAAACAGGGAAGAGAACCTTGGGGGATAAAGAAAGACATGGGAAAAGGGGGATACCCCACATGAATCCAAACTTTTTTTTTTCCACATAGCATGATTATTCCTTAACTATTTTACAAGTGCACCTTGCATTAATTTATACCATTATTGTGGCAGAAGACTAGTACTTCCTCCACTTTTTTAAAAGTCAACATGTCGCCATCTTTATCTAAGATAATTTTAGCAGGGCAAATTAGCCTTGCCTTTAAATTTGCTTCAATTAATCTCGAACAATATGGCGCCATTTCCCTCCGTTTATTTTGAGCTTCTACTGAGAAGTCCTGAAATAAAAGTACTTTATGCTGTCCTATCAGGATGTTATTGTTCTTGCGATATAACATCAAGATGTGGAATTTATCCTGAAAATTCAAGAATTTGATTATTACAGCTCTTGGCTTTAAAGTTCCATCAGGATTGCTAAGAGGGGGGCCTACTGTGTGAGCTCTTTCTTTTGGAATCACAATGTTCTCAATATTACTTCCTACTAATTGGGGGAGTTTCGCTGCTGCAAATTTAATTAAATCCTGAAAATCCTCAGTTTCGGGGAGTCCTATCACCCTAAGGTTATTGCGCCGCAATCTATCTTCCAGCTCTTCCATTCTTATTTGTAAAGTGTTTAACTTGTTGCTATGTACAGTAATGATTTGTTCTTGGGCCATAGATCTATCCTCTGTATCTGAAATTCTATTTTCTAATTCTGTCATTCTCACATAGAATTGTTTGACTACACCTGTCAGGTTAACCATTTCCTGTTTTAGCGAGTCAAATTGCGGCATAAATAATTCTGAGATTTGTTGCAACAATGCAGATGTATCAAGATTGCCAGGATTGAGTCGCCACTGGATTCTACCGAACTATCATTGGGCTTAGGTTTTCTGTTCTGTTTAGGTGGCATGACTGGTGAGTTGGATTTGGAATGTGATATATACCTTTCCATGTGAGAGTGTATAACACACACAATAAAAGTAATAAATCAAGTGCAAGTGCAAAAGTACTCTAATACAGTGATTTGCAACCTTTTTTTTTTGCCGTGGCACACTTTTTTACATTAAAAAATCCTGTGGCACACCACCATCCCAAAATTTTACAAAATCACACATTGTAGCCTAATACAGGATATATATACAGTATGTATATATATATATATATATATATATATATATATATACACACACACTGTACTGTGCTGTCATGCCATGCCTCCTACAAACTATACATGACATATTGACATTCTTTCACAAACACCCCTGCACTGTTGTCAGTCTGCACACCTAAGGATCTCTCACGGCACACTAGTGTGCCACGGCACACTGGTTGAAAAACACTGCTCTAATATACCTAAAAAAGACATCTTGGTAACTTATCTCAAATTGTGAAACAGTGATATACGTGTTAGACTCATGGAAAAATTTCCATGTTATGAAACCATACACACACAATGAAAACGTTTACTTATGTTTAACACACAAGTTGATATCAAAGGTAAGAAAATAAAAAGATAGAACACAGCAAAAGAATTAAGTGGATTCTTGTATACGTGAATGTAAGTGAAAAGAATTAATTGAAAGAAGAAGAGAACAGTGAAGGAAAAGAGAGAAGACAAAAAGAGCAAAAAATATTTTTAAGACCAAACAACAATAAATGTCAGAACAAAGTTGTCTTTCCACTTAACAAACTACTGACCACCTAGCTATTCTCCTAGGAAATGCAGGAATTTATGCAAAAATAAACAAAATAGAAAATAATGATTCCCAGACCAGTGATATCAACCCTCCTGATCTGGTAAGTTTAGCTTTTCAGGTTCATATACTTAAACTACAATGTCCAGACCTGGTCCAGCTGAGAACACTTTTTCTTAACTCTCAGATAAATTGCATTGCCCTTTAGCCTCGTTTCCCTGTTAGCTCACCTTAAACTAGCCAAGTTTAGCTTAGCATTAAAGACTTAGCAGTACAGATGTATAACTATACATCTAAGAAACAATTAGCAACTAAAGCAAGGTATCCTAAGTATATTGTCTCATATATTCAGGTACTCAGTTATACCTATACAAACAAAAAAAAAGAAAGAAAAAAAAACTGGCTCCCAAATAGTTTCTTATCAGTCCCAGAGTATCAAGACACTCTTTTACATGCTTAGGTTATAAACATTCAGTAAGGGATCCTTCAGCCCCTCTTCCTGAGGCCCCTTACGTCTTTCAGTGCTTAATCAGACCACCCCAAATCAGACCACCCCAAATTATTGGATTTAGAGCACTTGTCTGTTTCTATCACTTTTTGATGTTTTGTAGCAAAAAATACTTTGTTTCCAGAGAGACAATCTAAAGGGTCTTTACACTGTCCAATTATCCAATGACATATAGTTTAAGGTGATCTTAGCCTCCTGCGATGTTTCTCTCAGCAGCTTTGCAAAGATCCCTAGCTCTATAAGTCCCCACAGGTTATTAAAAGACAAGGTCCATCTTAAGAACATTATGTAGCCTGGTCTGCTGTCTCTCCTACTGTGTCTCCTGTAGTCCCCAACTGGGTCAGGCTACCCACTGTTCAGAATCAGGCATAATTGCCTGCCTTAACTTTCATCAGATACCAAGTACAAGAAAAAGACCCCCACCAGCCAGGTATTATAGTTCCATGAAGTGCTGTACTCCCCTTCCCATTTTTGCCATACAAGAGCAGAAATAGTTCAAATAGTTCAGCAACTTTAATACTTGCACTTGTGTCGTTGTTGCCTGGGAACCGGATTATCTTGGCTTCAGTGATATCCAACTTCGCTGGTCTGCGGCAGGAGGGATCTATCAGGACCGGACACCTCCGATACCCGTAGACTTCAACCTGTCCGCACGGGTCCCCAGCTGATTTGTCTGCAGTTCACTTTGGGCTCCGTTAATAAACGCCCTTTTCCAGTACTCCTCGCCGTCCGCAGATGCTGGTGGGGTGAAGAACGCCTACTGGCGTAATCACTCTGCGTTGAGTCCGTCTGCACTTGGAGACTTTCTTGTGCTGTGGGGTTTGCCAGGAACCTAGATCTGTGCCGCAGTGGCTTCTCCACGGCCAAGGATTAACAGCAGCTTGGGTTGATTTTCAGAAGCCCCTTCAATACAGAGCTTGGCTTCAGCGTGCCAGCACTGATGCCGCCCAACCGGAAGTCCCTTTTCTGTCTGTAATGTATTTTTGATGTGTTTTGTGTGACTTTTTTGTTTTACAAATCAGTTAACTAGAGCTCTGAGGTCACGCTAACCCAACGCGCGTTAACTTCAATTGCGTTCAAACAATTTTGAATTTCATGTAATTGTTAGTGCTCCACTCGTAATTTAGCTATATATGTTTTTTTGTTTGTTGTTTTTTTGCATTAGTGTAATATTAATCTACAGTATTCTTATTTTTCAAAATGCTATTCTGTAAGTATGTCATGGCTGATTGTGATCAGTATAGGACCATTTTTCACCAAACCAAACAACAGCCATTAAAATGCTGATAATTTATTTTGGTTGAGGCCAATTCAATTCTATCAGGCCGAATTATCAAGCTGTCAACTATGCTGCATTCGTCGGCACCAATACGCTCGCCTAACATCGTGGCCGCGGACCTGAATACGCTCTCCTTATTTATAAAAAAAGCTGTCAAAAAGTGGTGCACCAAGTATGGGGCGATGAGCAGCGGACTGTTGTTAACTAACAGTCATCGATCTCGCTGCTATTTGGCTTTTTCCCAACTTTATTTATACCCTGTCACTAAACACCGCCACTATACTAAAATATTTAACCCCTATCCCGCCGATCCCGGACCCCGCCGCAACTAAATAAAGTTATTAACCCCCATCCCGCTGCTCCCGGAGCCCACTGCAACTCTAATAAAGTTATTAACCCCTATTCCTCCGCTCCCGGAGCCCACTGCAACTCTAATAAAGTTATTAACCCCTATCCCTTCGCTTCTGGAAACCCATCGCAACTAAATAAATGTATTAACCCCTATCCCTCCGCTCCCGGAGCCCACCGCAACTCTAATAAAGTTATTAACCCCTACCCCCCACTCCCAGACCCCTCCACAACTAAATAAATGTTTTAACCCCTAAACCCGTGGCCTCCCACATCACTACCACTTACTAAACCTATTAACCCCTAAACCGCCAGCCCCCCACATTGCCATAAACTAAATTAAGCTATGAACTCCTAAACCTAACAACCCGCTAACTTTACATTAAATATTAATGCATCCCTATCTTATAATAAATTTAAACTTACCTTTAGAATTAAAATAAACTATATTAAACTACTAATTAACCTACCCTAACTATTATACTAAAATTACATTAAACTATACTAACCTACTAATTAACCTACCCTAACTATTATACTAAAATTACATTGCACTATATTAAACTACTAATTAACCTACCCTAACTATTATACTAAAATTACATTAAACTATATTAAACTATTAATTAACCTACCATAACTATTATACTAAAACTACATTAAACTAACAATTAAATTAACTATTAACTAATTAACTATTAATTAATTATATATTTAAAAACCCTAACCCCACTCAAGTTATTTCAATCTACTATTTAAAATTACTAAGTTACAAAAAATAACAACTAAGTTACTGTAAAATTAAAAACACTAAGTTACACAAAATAAAAAACACTAAGTTACACAAAATAAAAAATAGATTATCAATTTTTTAAACTAATTACACCTAATCTAATAGCTCTATCAAAATAAAAAGCCCCCCCCCCAATAAAAAAAACCCTAGCCTACAATAAGCTATCAATGGCCCTTAAAAGGGCCTTTTGCGGGACATTCCCCAAAATAAATCATCTCTTTTACCTGTAAAATAAAATACAAACACCCCCCCAACAGTAAAACCCACCACCCACTCAACCAAACCCCCCAAATAAAAACCTATATAAAAAAACCTAAGCTCCCCATTACCCTGAAAAGGGCATTTGGATGGGCATTGTCCTTAAAAGGGCATTTAGCTCTTTTTCAGCCCAAAGTCCTTAACCTAAAATTAAAACCCACCAAATAAACCCTTAAAAAAACCTAACACTAACCCCCGAAGATCCACTTACAGTTTTCAAAGACCGGACATCCATCCTCATCCAACAGGCCGAAGTCTTCATCCAAGCCATCAGAAGTCTTCATCCATACGGCATCTTCTATCTTCATCCATCCAGCGCGGAGCGGCTCCATCTTCAAGACATCCGGTGCAGAGCATCCTCTTCTTCCTAAGTTTTTTGAAGAATGAAGTTTCCTTTAAATTACGTCATCCAAGATGGTGTCTCTTACATTCCAATTGGCTGATAGAATTTTATCAGCCAATCGGAAATAAAGGGGGAAAAATCCTATTGGCTGTTGCAATTAGCCAATAGGATTGAGCTGTCATCCTATTGGCTGATTGGATCAGCCAATAGGATTGAGCTTGCATTCTATTGGCTATTCCAATCAGCCAATAGAATGCAAGCTCAATCCTTTTTGGCTGATTGGATCAGCCAATAGGATGAAAGCTTAAACCTATTGGCTGATTGCAACAGCCAATAGGATTTTTTCCCCTTTAAATAGGATGCTCCGCGCTGGATGTTTTAAAGATGGAACCGCTCCGCGATGGATGGATGAAGATAGGAGATGCCGTCTGCTGGCTTCGAGGAGGACTTCGGCCAGCTTTGATGAAGACTTCTGCCTGCTTCGCTGAGGACTTCTGCCGCTTGGATGAGGATGGATGTCCGGTCTTCGAAAACTGTAAGTGGATCTTCGGGGGTTAGTGTTAGGTTTTTTAAGGGTTTATTGGGTGGGTTTTAATTTTAGGTTAGGGACTTTGGGCTGGGGGGGGGCTTTTTTATTTTGAGAGGGCTATTAGATTAGGTGTAATTAGTTTAAATATTTGATAACTATTTTTTATTTTGTGTAACTTAGTGTTTTTTATTTTGTGCAACTTAGTTGTTATTTTTTTGTAACTTAGTAATTCTTTATAGTAGATTTAAATAACTTTGAGTGGGGTTAGGTTTTTAAATATGTAATATAGTTAATTTAATTGCTAGTTTATTGTAATTCTAGGATAATAGTTATGGTAGGTTAATTAGTATTTTAATATAGTTTAATTTAATTCTACAGGTAAGTTTAAATTTATTATAAGATAGGGATGAGTTAATATTTAATGTAGAGTTAGTGGGTTGTTAGGATTAGGGGTTAATAGCTTAATTTAGTTTATGGCGATATGGGGTACCGGCGGTTTAGGGGTTAATAGGTTTAGTAAGTGGTAGTGATGTGGGAGGTCAGGGGTTAATAACTTTACTAGAGTTGCGGTGAGCTCCGGGAGTGGAGGGATAGGGGTTAATACATTTATTTAGTTGCGGTGTGGTCTGGGAGCGGCGGGATAGGGGTTAATATATTTATTTAGGTTGCGGCGGGGTCCGGGAGCGGCGGAATGGGGGTTAATACATTTTATTTAGGTTGCGGCGATGTCGGGCGACAGATTAGGGGTGTTTAGACTCGGGCTTATGTTAGGGTGTTAGGTGTAAACGTAACTTGTTTTCTACCATAGAAATCAATGGGATATCTGGCAGCATCGAACATAAGCTTTCGCTGCTTTCAGACTCCCATTGATTCCTATGGCATCTGCGGCCTCCGTGGGGCCGATTGACAACCAGGTACGCTGGGCCGGAATATTGGAGAGCGTACCTGTTAGAAATTTGTTAACTAGCAAAAGTTCTAAGATTGTGCCGAATTTGTATTCAGAACATCTGTAATGACGTAAGCATCGATCTGTGTCGTATTGAGACCGGCGGATCGTATGTTACGTCACAAATTTCAACTTTTTAAACCTAGGTAGGCTTTGATAAATGGGTCGAATCAGGCTCGCCACAATTACGCTGCGGAATTCCAGCGCATTTGCGGTTGACGGCTTGATAAATATCCCTCAATGAGTTTAGATTAATTTAAAGGGACAGTAAAGTAAAACTTAAACATTCAGGATTTAGATGGAGCGTGCAATTTTAAACAATTTATTTATTTATTTTATCAAATTTGCTTTGCTCTCTCAGAAGCATGCAGCAGTATTTAGAACTGTGCATAACATTGTTATAAACATTGTTGCAAACACAGTTGCCAGATAGCTAAAGAAACATGCACGCTCCTGAGCTCACCTGAGATTACTCTTTAACAAAGGATACCAAGAGAACTATGCAAAAGTGATAATATAAGTAAATTGGAAAGTTGTTTAAAATGCCATATTCTATCCAATCCAGGTAATTTTTATTTTGACGTTACTGTCCATTCAATATATTTGTATGTTTTTTCTTGTTTTTCATTGATAAGTTGGATATGAGAAGATATACTTTTTAAATACTGAATTAGATGTGTCACAAAGTAGTAATTTCTGAGAAACAGCAAGTTACCAAATCCAAACAGTATTAAGAGTTAGATGATTTTTGACTCACAAATGACAGCATTTTTAACTCCATAAACTAGGGTATCAATTTAAAGGGACATAAAAGTGCAAACAGAAAATGCTCTAATGTACTGGCAATTTTATTTTTTCATGAATTTTTTTAACCCCTGCCATGTTGTTAAACACATAGTTAAAGTCAGCTCCAGAGCATCAATGCTCTACCAGTATCATGCTGAACATATCTGGTGAGCCTATGGCAAGGGGCATATGTGTGTAGCCAAAAATCACCAGCTAGTTTCCAGTAGTGCAATGCTGCTCCTAAGCCTACCTAAGTATCCTTTCCAACAAACATTACCACAAAAAAAAAGAAAAGAAGTCAATTTGTTAAAACTGAATTGGTCACCCAAAAGATCAATAAAGGGAAGGTTTACACTTTAAGTTTTGTATTTACTTAGAGACATTCTTCATATTTCTTAATATATATATATATATTAAACGTGATTCTAAACAAAAACTTAATTTTTAACAAATATTTGTTATGAAAAATATGCATTTTATTTACTCTAAGATTAGTTCCTGGGGTCATTCAGTTTGGCTGAATTTTGTCAACATTATTTACTTGTTAACAGAAATTCATTAACTCCTTATTTCGTAAATAAGAGCTAGGTTACGAGCTTGCACGTTAACTTTGTCTAGTAAAGTCGCTATCGCGTTAACGTACTCCCCCATAGACTTTAATGGAGTGTGAAAACTGAAGAAAACCTAACACCAATACTTGCACGATAACCTGCTTTGCAATAAGTCCCCTACTCTAATAACCCCTAAACTACCACAACCCCTGAAGAAAATTACCCCATTACACTTATAAACCCACAAACCACCACATAGCCCACTGCAAAACACCCAGCTACTCTATTAACCCCCTAACCACCACATAGCCCACAGCAAAACAGCCAACTACACTATTAACCCCCTAACCTCCTTTTAGCTTACCACAAAACACACTGGTACACTATTAACCCCTAAGCGCCACACCTCTATCTCAAAGTACCCCTTACAGCCACACACCTCGCAAAGTACCCCCCTAACCTATAAACCTCCTAACCACCACACCCTCATCACAAAGTACCATCTAACCCCCTTCATAAAGTACCCCCTAACCTTCTAACAGCTTACCCCCAAAAAACAACCCTAACCTAACACCCCCTAAGTTACAAATAAAAGCCTACATTTACAGAAAATAAAAAAACTACCATTACAGAAAATTAAAAAAAAACTACCATTACAGAAAGTAAAAAAGACTCTCAGTACAGAAAATATAAATCCTACCATTACAGAAAAAATAAAGTGCCCTAGTTGAAGTGAAAAGCTCTTTTACAGAATAAAACGCTATCCTAAAACCAAAGTAACCCCCCCCCCCCCCAACAAAAATAACCCCTAACTTTTAAGAAAAACCTACACTAAACATTTCCCTGATAAGGGCATTTTGCAGGGCATCGCCCTAAAGTTAGTTTTTTTTTAAGAATAGTTATTTATGCAAAAGAGCTGCAATTACTTTAGGGTAATGGCATGCCAAATGTCCTTTTTAGGATTTTTTGAAGAATAGGATTTTTTTTCTGCAGAAGATCTTTATCATTTTAGGGCAATGCCCTGCAAAATGTCCTTATCAGAGCAATGTTTAGTGTAGGTTTTTTAAACGTTAGTTGTTTTTTTTTTTGGGGGGGGGGCTGTAGTTTACTTTGGTTTTAGGATAGGGTCTTGTTCTGCAAAATAACTATTCACTTCAACTAAGGCACTGCCTAACAAATGCCCTTTTCAGAGCAATTTTTAGAGTAAGTTTTAGTGTTAGTTTAGATATTTTTAGTCGTGTTTTTTTAAGGGGACTTTAATTTTAGCATAGGTCTTACTGGTTAATGTATTTTAATTTCCTTCTTAATACAGGGAGAGTCCACAGCTGCATTCATTACTTGTGAGAAATACTGAACCTGGCCACCAGGAGAAGGCAAAAACACCCCAGCCAAATGCTTAAATACCTCCTCCACTTCCCTCATCCCCCAGTCATTCTTTACCTTTAGTCACAGGAAGTTGGCAGAGAAGTGTCAGAAGATTTTGGAGTAGTTCCTTATGGAGGGTAGTACCCTTCGAGATAGGACTGGAGTTTTAAGTAGTCTTGTCAGCCTCTCATTGAGAGCATTGATGAAAGTTAGAGTCTGGAGATGCAGGTAGAGTCTTTCTGCAAAACCATCCAGACTAATATTAACAGCTCCTAAGCAATCAGTGTTGACGAGTTTCACTGCCTGCTTTTCTTCACTCAAGTCCATGTCAGAAGCGCTGCTACAATCTGTCAAACTTGAAGGAATGTGTTTCTGTTCCAGGGCATAGATTCCAGTAAGATTGTTTCATTTTTTATACATATGTTAACTATAGAAGACAGGGTCACAGTGGGACTCCTTTTATCTGTATGGAATCAAGGGTTAATATCCCCTGAGGGGGATTATTGAACAGCGGGGTTGTTTAATCATGTTTGTTATTTATTTTTATTATATTGAGAGCTGCGCAGTTTTATTAAGCTGGCGCGCTTTTTCCTTAGCAGGGGCGGTCCTGCATGATGCACCGGGTGACCGGAAATGGTCAAGTTTTTTCCCCCCATTTCCTATTCCTGACCGTGTGTCTGCAGCAAGGAGCAATTTTCTCTATCTGTCTGGGTCATAGGAGGTGGTCAGTGCCCCAGCCATTGGGGGTATATGGTGCCAATAGTTTTTTTCTATAATTAGACGAATTATGGAGGATTCTGATAATTTAGAGGGGGATCCCTCTAATACTGAATTTGATGCCTGTGTATATTGTGAGGAGGCTCGGGTAGTCCAGCCCTCTCAATCATGTTCTGTATGCCGCAACAGGGTGTTCTCATCAACCAATGTTAAGATGTTAGAGATCATTGAGCTGTCCACCTCTGAGGATTCCTTGTCCCGTGAGGTGTGTTCACTAGAATATTCTGTTCCTACACATGCAGTTTCCCCGGGTATCACTGCTCCTTCGTCTGAAGGGGCCTTTTTTCCACTAGAGGTTACTGCGCAGTTCCGCATGGCCATCTCTGTGGCCTTAGCGATATTGCCTCTTCCTGCTACGTGCAAGCCTCTGAGGCTTGGGTGGTAGGACCTCCAGGGTCGGCGTCTGCTGATTTGATTCCTCCGACTGAAGAGAGAAGTTTTGGCGATGTTAGAGACTCCTAGTACTGATTTGTCAGTCGAATCTCTGTCCTCTAAATCAGAAGGCGATCTTGATTAGACGAGTGGAGAAGGATGTTCCTATTCTTTTCTCGTCTACACATTTTATTTTATTTTTATTTTAGAATCCCAGGGCAGAGCTTTACAGGGTAGTTTGTGTTGTAGGACAGGCAGGACCTGTTTTTTTGCACATTCCTTCTTGGCTATAACTTTTTGTGCACTTGCCTATTTTCTTATATATTCGGTTAGGATAGGTTTTTTTTGTTTTTTATTATTACAAAAGATAAATATACATTCACATATTGTGCATACAAAATATTACATGTTCTAATATAGAGGTGTTGTGCCATATAAACTAAAGTCTTTTAATCTGTTGAACCTAAACAAGACAAAATCATGCAAAAAAAATTAAAATTAAAAAAAAAGACCCCAAGAGAATCTACTCATCCTCTCTCTCCCCACTCTCCAACACCTCTACTCCAGCTGGCCCATACCTTATAAATTATTTTAATTAGTTTTTATGTAGAAATTCATCCCAGTAGAAACGTATCGATTGAAAAACATGTTCTCTTTTAGATTTTAAATAAGAGTATTACTCAAGTGTTAAAAGTTCACAAATTCTTGAGAATAGTATTTCTTTATCAGAAACACACGTTTTCTTCCAGTTTCTAGCTAATATGGATTCAATACCATTTAATACATACGTTATAAGTTTGGCTCTGATTTTACATATACCTTTAATAGGCTTGTTCAATAGGGAAGTATATATGTCTAATTGGAAATCATCCTTACCACTAATCTCCTGGATACATTTAGAAGTTTCTCCCCATGAGTTTTTAATCATGGGGCAGTCCCACCAGATATGTTTCATACTGCCTAGCATTCCACACCCTCTCCAGCATTGGTTGGAAGCATTTGGATATATACTGTGTAATCTGACTGGGGATAGTTTTTTGTTTAAGAGTTTTTGGTTGTTGTAGAAACTGTTTTTCGGAAAACGTTTCGTCACATGGGATGTTAGAAGCTGACGACTTTGGTTGTCAATATTTCTGGAGGCTTCCTATGGAAGCATCTCGATTCAGTTTGAGGTGATGGTTCCCTCAACATTTTCGAGTCAGATTTACATCATGGATTGTTCGCAATCTTCTAGCAGAAGCTAGAATTTAAGAATTGCACAGATATGTCAGTTACGTTTACTCTTTCCTTCTTCTCGGGAAAAGGAGTTGGTTCTAGCTATTCCGGGCCAGACTGAGCAGGCCCATCTAACCTTGATGAAGAAAGGACCTGTTTTAGATTCTATCTTGTATGGGCGTTTGATTCTGGATCATATCGGTTTCAGGGGTCCTAGAGACCGGAGCTAGGCTACATGTCCTGCATTTCTGGGCAGTTTTTCTTCTCTTGCATTGTCCTTCGGCAAAGAGAGAGAAGTTTTTTTATCAGGTGTCTTTTAGAGTACCTTTGCAGTGTGAGACTATTTTCATTACACTGTTTGTTTCAGGGTCCAGTATAGGGAGGGGTCTCCCATCCTATTTGGATTCCAGGGTACTCAAGCAGAGCTTGATTTGTCTCCTTTTTTGTGGGGGAGAATATAAGTTCTCTCTTCCAGGTTTGGTTCAGAAGCACTTCAAATTCACTGTCGAGAAGGATATCTTTCCTTTTTTCTTCCCCTGGGGGTATTATCCGGTTCCTTTAGACTGTCTCTCCCAGTAATCTCATTTCTGATTCTATGTTTTCTGTTTAGGATCCGGGGTTTATTGGACAGTGACCTGTTTACAGTAACAGATAGTTCCCGTGGCTTGAAGATGCTGGTTGATTTACCATAGTATCGTCTGATAGAAGTCTTTTATCGACTTTTTCTGTCTTCTTCGATCCTCAGAAATGGATCTAGACCAGAGTTTCTCTGGTGAAGACACCAGGTTGGAGCCCTGGATATTAATTTATCCTTCCTAGCCAGGTAGACTTTACCTTAAGGTTAGCCCCTTCAGGTCGTGCCTTTTAGACCTGCTTCAGTCCATCGCTAGCTCGGTGTTGGGAGGGAGAGGACTTGTCTTTGGGGTCCTTTTGGACTTCATCCCTTTTGCCAGGCCTCATCCCATCCGAGGTATGGTGTAGGTTGAGGCAGTGCAGTGGAGATGTTTCAAATCTGTCTTTGCAGATTTTCTTAGACTGCTGGTTGAGAGAATAGTTCTCTCATGTCTTTGTCAAGACCTCCCTATCCTGTGGGACATTTTTCTTATCTCCAGGGGCAGTTTGGATTTTGGTCACAGCCCGTCAGGTTGGTGAGGGCATGCCTGAAGGGGCCAGGATCTCTGGAGGTTTTCCTCCCATTGTTATGTTGGATCTTCAGGCAAATCCTTTCTGCTCTAAGGGTTTAGTCTGCTGGGTTCGTCCCAGTGTAGGGATCTAGTTGGTCTTACTTTTGCTGGCTTGGATATCCTTTGGAGATCGAGAGTCTCCCTAACATTGTGGGGGGTAGCATTTCGAGTTTGTTGGTAAGCAGAGGCCCACTGCGGCCCGCCGTCAGTGACCCTCTTTGGGACAGATTTTATCCAGAGATATCTTTTTTGCTATCTGAATTGCAACTGGACATCTGTCTTTATTCCAGTCTACCCATTATGGATTGTGTTTCAGGATCTTCAGGAAGAGCTAATGCATACATTAGCAGTGCCTTGGAGGTTCATTACCTTTTTCCCTTTTTCTGCCATATCACTATATTGCCTTGAGTGGTGGCTCGAATCTAGCAGGGGTATGCGTCAGTGATTCTGACTGCTCCGTTGAGGCTGCATACATCGTGGTTCCTGTTTTCGTGGTTTGGCCTCCATGAAGTTTGTCCTTGTTGCAGGGATCTGCTGGAACAGGGTCTCTTTACTTCCTCAAATTTTTGTTCTCTGCAACAGGTTGAGAGATGTCTCTTAGTCTTAGCTGATGAGAAAGTTTTTCTGAGAGGTTATGGTCCTCTCCTTGAAGTGCGTAGCTGGTCCCTTGTCATCTATCTCAGGTGTGGAGGACCCCTTCGGCCGGGAAGTACGTGGTTTGTCCTGTCACTCTATTGGGCCTGCCAGGGCTCTTTCTTTCCTCCAGTATGATCTGGAGGAGGACCTCTTTGCTAAGTTCCTTGTTGGGACAGTGTTGGCCCTGTCTGATTTTTGTCCAGCTCCAGAGGCTCGTTGAGTTTCTAGACATACAGTTTTTTACTAGAACTTTGACTGTGGTCCGGCAGGTGTGTAGTTTTGGTTGCTCCTTCTCGGGGTTTGGACTTTACTCTTATAGTCTTGCATCGGGCTATATTTGTACCTATGCATGATGTTGTCTCTAGGTCGTTATCTTAGAGTCCTTTTACTTCTTTTCTTACTACTGCCAGCAGAAGTCCTTGAGTTACGACCTTGCTTTGCATCCCTCCTTTTTGTGTGTTCCACGATAATAGGCTGCTCTACAGACATTATTAGGATTTCTCCTAAGGTTGTGTCATATCACATTTTCAGCTGAAGTTTTGGGTACATTTTTATTTCCTATTCCTTCTTCGCGAAGGAAAGTTTTCTACTTGATATGGAGTAGTGCCTTAAGGATCTATCTTCAGGCTATGTAAGAATAGTTTTTTATTTTTATTATATGTTTATTATCTATCTGAGAAGGTGTAAGGGTCAGAGGGCTCTTAGTCTTCCTTATCTTTTAAGTTGAGGAGTATCTTCCACTTGGGTCATGACTCAGCGAGACGCTAGCCTCCTCTGAAGTTTACGGCTCAGTCATTTCAAGCAGTGGCGTCCTCTTGGGCCTCTAAGATGAGGCCTCTAGGGTTCTTTTTGGTGGATGGACTATTTGGCCTTCCTTACATTACTTTCAAAATTCTATTGAGTTTTTTTGATTCGGTGAAGCAGCCTTCGGGAGAAAGGGTTTGCAGGCTGTGGTGCCCTCAGATGGGGGCCGCTTCTCTTTTTGCCTTCCCGTTAGTATTCAGTCTCCTCTGTAGCTTGGGTATAATTTTCCCACAAGTAATGAATGCAGCTGTGGACTGTGGTACAGGGAGAGTCGACAGCTCCTGCACGTGTTCTCCGTTGGGCAGCCCTAAATTTTATCTTGTTCTTCTGGCACCTTTTTCACCCTGATATTTCTCCTACTGTTCCTGGTTCCCTCGGCAGAATGACTGGGGGATGAGGGAAGTGGGGAAGGTATTTAAGCCTTTGGCTGGGGTGTCTTTGCCTCCTCCTGGTGGCCAGGTTCAGTATTTCCCACAAGTAATGAATGCAGACGTGGATGAATTATCTGGTAAGCATAATTTATGCTTTTTGGTAAAAAAAAAATATTCTATAATGGTATGTTTTTATTTTTTTGTAATCGTAGGTTTTTTTATTTCCTGTAATGGTAGTTTTTTTTGTAATTTACGAAGTTGGGGATTAGCTGTTAGGAAGTTAGGGGCAATTTGCGATGGTGGGTTTGGCGGTTCCGGGTACTTTGCGATAGGAGTTGTGGTGGTTTTGGTGTTAATAGTGTAGGGGTAGTTTGCGATGTAGATGTTACTGTTTAGAGGTTAAAAGTGTAGCGTGATAGTTTGAAATATGGAGGGTGACGTTTTAGGGGTTACTAGTGTAGTGGGGTACTTTGCGTGGAGGGTGTGCTGGATTGGGGGTTAAAAGTGTAGTGTGGTAGTTTGCGATGGAGGGTGTGTCGGTTTCGGGGTTAATAGTGTAATGTGTTAATAGTGTAGTGGGGTAATTTGCGATGGAGAGTGTGTCAGTTTAGGGGTTAATAGTATAGTTTAGTGCAACTTTTTCCTCCATATGGGGAGCCTAAATTACTGCAAATTCATGCAAACTAATTAGCGGTTATTTAAACACCTTGGCCTAGATTTGGAGTTTGGCGGTAGCCGTGAAAACCAGCGTTAGAGGCTCCTAACGCTGGTTTTAGGCTACCGCCGGTATTTGGAGTCAGTCAAAAAAGGGTCTAACGCTCACTTTTCAGCCGCGACTTTTCCATACCGCAGATCCCCTTACGTCAATTGCGTAGCCTATCTTTTCAATGGGATCTTTCTAACTCCGGTATTTAGAGTCGTGGCTGAAGTGAGCGTTAGAAATCTAACGACAAAACTCCAGCCGCAGAAAAAAGTCAGTTGTTAAGAGCTTTCTGGGCTAACGCCGGTTCATAAAGCTCTTAACTACTGTACTCTAAAGTACACTAACAACCATAAACTACCTATGTACCCCTAAACCGAGGTCCCCCCACATCGCCGCCACTCGATTAAATTTTTGTAACCCCTAATCTGCCGACCGCCACCTACGTTATACTTATGTACCCCTAATCTGCTGCCCCTAACACCGCCGACCCCTATATTATATTTATTAACCCGTTTTTTTTATTATTGTAGGTAGCTGGCTGCGACGTTGTGGGGGCAGGTTAAATTTTTGTAACCCCTAATCTGCCGACCGCCACCTACGTTATACTTATGTACCCCTAATCTGCTGCCCCTAACACCGCCGACCCCTATATTATATTTATTAACCCCTAACCTGCCCCCACAACGTCGCAGCCAGCTACCTACAATAATTAACCCCTAATCTGCCGACCGCAAAGCGCCGCCACCTACATTATAGCTATGTACCCCTAATCTGCTGCCCCTAACACCGCCGACCCCTGTATTATATTTATTAACCCCTAATCTGCCCCCCTCAACGTCGCCTCCACCTGCCTACACTTATTAAAAGTACCTGTAAAATAAAACCTAATCTAAGTTACAATAACACCTAACCCTACAACTAAATAAATTAACTAAATTAAAAACAATTAAATAAATTAAATTAGCTAAAGTACAACCCCCCCCTACTAAATTACAGAAAATAATAAACAAATTACAAGATATTTAAACTAACTACACCTAATCTAATAGCCCTATCAATATAAAAAAATTCCCCCCAAAATAAAAAAAAACCTAGCTAAACTATCAATAGCTCTTAAAAGGGCCTTTTGCGGGGCATTGCCCCAAAGTAATCAGCTCTTTTACCTGTAAAAAAAAATACAAACAATCCCCCCAACAGTAAAACCCACCACCCACCCAACCAACCCCCCAAATAAAATACTATCTAAAAAAACCTAAGCTCCCCATTGCCCTGAAAAGGGCATTTGGATGGGCATTGCCCTTAAAAGGGCAATTAGAGCTATTGCAGGCCCAAACCCTAACCTAAGGGTTCCAATCAGCCAATAGGATTTTTTTCTACCTTAATTCCGATTGGCTGATAGAATTCTATCAGCCAATCGGAATCTAAGGGACGCCATCTTGGATGACGTCACTTAAAGGTACCTTCATTCAGTAAGAAGACTCTGGATGAAGAGGATGCTCCACGTTGGATGTCTTGAAGATGTACCCGCTCCGCATCGGATGGATGAAGATAGAAGATGCCGTCTAGATGAAGACTTCTACCCGTCTGGAGGACCACTTCGCCTGGCTTGGATGAAGACTTTTCCCGGCTTCGTTGAGGACTTCAGCCCGGCTTGGATGAAGATTTCTGCCGTTTCCTTGAGGATGGATGTCCGGTCTTCAGAACTGTAAGTCGATCTTCAGGGGGTTAGTCTTAGGTTTTTTTAAGGGTCTATTGGGTGGGTTTTATTTTTAGGTTAGGGTTTTGGCCTGCATATAGAGCTAACTGTCCTTTTAAGGACAATGCCCATCCAAATGCCCTTTTCAGGGCAATGGGGAGCTTAGGTTTTTTTAGATAGTATTTTATTTGAGGGGTTGGTTGTGTGAGTTGTGGGTTTTACTGTTGGGGGGGGGGTTGTTTGTATTTTTTTTTTACAGGTAAAAGAGCTGATTTCTTTGGGGCAATGCCCCGCAAAAGGCCCTTTTAAGGGCTATTGATAGTCTAGTTTAGGCTAGGGTTTTTTTTTATTTTGGGGGGCTTTTTTTATTTTGATAAGGCTATTTGATTAGGTTTAATTAGTTTAAATATCTTGTAATTTGTTCATTATTTTCTGTAATTTAGTGGGGGGGTTTGTACTTTAGCTAATTTAAATTATTTAATTGTTGTTAATGTAGTTAATTTATTTAATTATGGTGTAGTGTTAGTGTAACTTAGGTTAGGTTTTATTTTACAGGTACTTTTGTATTTATTTTAGCTAGGTAGTTATTAAATAGTTAATAACTATTTAATAACTATTCTACCTAGTTAAAATAAATACAAACTTGCCTGTAAAATAAAAATAAAACCTAAGCTAGCTACAATGTAACCATTAGTTATATTGTAGCTAGCTTAGGGTTTATTTTATAGGTAAGTATTTAGTTTTAAATTGGAATTATTTAGGTAATAATATTATTTTTTATTTAGATTTATTGTAATTATATTTAAGTTAGGGGGTGTTAGGGTTAGGGTTAGACTTAGGTTTAGGGGTTAATACATTTAGTATAGTGGCGGCAACATTGGGGGTGGCAGATTAGGGGTTAATAAATGTAGGTAGGTGGCGGCGATGTTAGGGACAGCAGATTGGGGTTAATAATATTTAACTGTTTGCGAGGCGGGAATGCAGCGGTTTAGGGGCTAATATGTTTATACACTATCAATGTCAAAGGAAGGATTGAGTTAAATATCTACTCAAACAAAGAAGGACCAAGGCTGCACAAAGGTCTAATGCTAAATATATACACTTGCAATTCACAAGGATTCTGGGCCGTCTATTCTCCACCCAAATTCCAAACAGACAACACACACAAAATTAAAAGCATAGGAGGCAAAATAACAACCGCTGGAAAAAAATGTGTGATTTACCCAAAATCTAAACTGAATACTGCAGTATGCTACTCGTATAGAGAATTAATAAAAACCTAGAGTAACTCTAACGCACACTAAGCATGTATAAAGTTAAGAACACTTTACCAAAGGGATATATGGGGCCCCAGACTCTAACACATATAACAATAAAAAGTCTTGTATATTGCACAAATTTCCAGGCACTTAAGTGTAAAAACACGCACTGGTGTAGATTAAAGCAGATTTCTTTTATTGCTTTGCAGAGGAAACAGGTGAACAAAGTTCCCCAGCCAGGCCCTCAAGTGTTAAAAAACACGCTCTGGCTGCAATCTGAGAAACTTCCAATGTGTTACAGTCACTTCCGAATCCAAATTGCGCGATGCGCTAATGACTGTAAACGGTAACCATTCATCTGTACCTTTGGGGTTAAGTCCTGAGATCAACAACTTGGTAAGTAATGTGTAAAATGTATCGGGTAAAAATGGATACTCAAAGATAACAAAGTATCGACCTTGTAATCCACTTATGACAAGCTCTCTAACGGAAAGCAAGACTCGCAAAGCCAGACCTCACCTCATATCACCTCATAAACAGACTTTGTTTCAACACTCACCAGGACTGCAGTACCTGTGAGTATAAGTAGTTCCACTGCGTTGGTCATTATGAGCGGTTCGGCTCTTCAGTTGCTGTTTGCACACTTCCGACAGAGAGGACTTGATCTGTGTCAGCGTTATAGTTAGTTCACCTCCTCATGGCTGTGACGTCACTCGTAACTCCTCAGAGCATGACGCCTTTCGCCCCTCCCACTAAGGGCTGAAGACTGGGCCTCATCAGATGTGATCTCTAGAGGCTTGTCAGCTATTTATGCAGTTAAAAATCCACTGTACCGACTCTAAGTGATGGAGTACTTTTATGTAGCTGCCATTTTATCCTGCTTAAACGTATATCATGTATGAAAAACCTGCAAATGGAACTGATTGCCCAAAACAACACTTTATTATTGATATTATTACTGCAGTATCAGCATAATTAATTGGATTCAAAATGCAGACACACATACCTAAATGCAATCACATCTGTCAGCATATGAACGAAAACGTTTTTTCAAATGTTAATTTCAAATACCAACTATGATGCTTTCATGATCATTACTCGCACATATAATCTCTCAATACGAGTATGGTGGGTTATCTCTGATATAATGATATCTGAACATAAAGGTGTTTATCTTTACTGTTATGCTTTACTTATTTTCCACACTCCTATATGTTAAATATCAGCACCCATTTCCATTTGGTATTGGGTAACTTTCTTCTGTTTGCAAATAAAGCTCCACATGCAGCTCAATGCCTATTATCAGATCATAGATATGGACATGTTTATCTCGTAACAAGAGTTATAACACAGAGTTTAATAATTATCATGTATCCTATAATTTAAAGGGGAAGAACACCTTCATCTTAAAGTCACAGACTATACCTCTCTCTTGTCTACTATAAGAAGCAGGAGTATTCTATCTTTTCATTTAGACCAATAGGACTAAGTGTATTTAGTCTATGGATGTTTATTATAGTGGCGGCGATGTCCGGAGCGGGAGATTAGGGGTTAAAATGTTTATTTTAGTGTTTGCGATGCGGGAGGGCCTCAGTTTAGGGGTTAATAGGTAGTTTATGGGTGTTAGTGTACTTTTTAGCACTTTAGTTATGAGTTTTATGTTACGGCGTTGTACCATAAAACTCTTAACTACTGACTTTTAAATGTGTTAGGACTCTTGACGGGGTAGGGTGTACCGCTCACATTTTGGCCTCCCAGGACAGACTCGTAATACCGGCGCTATGGAAGTCCCTTAGAAAAAAGACTTTATGAAGTTTACATAAGTCGTTTTGCGGTAAGGCCAAAAAAGTGTGCAGTGACCCTAAACCTGCAAGACTCGTAATACCAGCGGGCGTAAAAAAGCAGCGTTAGGACCTGTTAACGCTGCTTTTTTACCCTAACGCACAACTCGTAATCTAGACAATAGTGAATAGTGTAAGTTTGAACTTCTGAAATCTTTCCCTGCTGAATTCCCCTCCCCTTACCCCTATACTCACACAAATTTTCAACCTCTCCCTCAGCACTGGTATATTTCCTTAATTTCTAAAACATGCACTGGTAACACTTATCCTCAAAAAACCTTCTCTCTCAACCTCCCCATCCAACTACTGCCCTATTTCCCTACTCCCTCTTGCCTCAAAGCTTCTTGAAATGCTAGTACATGCACGCCTATCCCATTTCCTTACATTACACTCCCTCCTTGACCCACTGCAATCTGGATGTCACCCCATCACTCCACAGAGTCAGCAATCTTTAAGATTACTAATGACCTACTTACAGCAAAATCCAAAGGCCACTTCTCTCTGCTTATGCTCCCTGCAGTCTTTGATACTGTTGACCACCCTCTTTTGCTCCAAACCCTCCAATCCTTTGGCATCTGTGACACAGCCCTCTTGTGGCTCTCTTCCTACCTGTCTAACCGTACCTTTAGTGTAGCCTCCTCTGGGGCTTCCTCTGCCCCGTTACCACTTTCTGTTGGGGTATCCCAAGGCTCTGTCCTTGGTCCCTGTCTCTTCTCAATCTACATGTCATCATTAGGTTCCCTAATGAAGTCTCACGGGTTTCAATATCATTTGTATGCTGATGACACCCAAATCTACATCTCTGCTCCAGACCTATCTCCTTCCTTGCTAAACCTTGTCACTAGGAAATGTCTAATTTTAGAGATTTTTTAAGGTGGAAGTGGCAGGATTTAGCCAAGGCCTGAATTTGAGGAGTGAAAGAAAGATCTGAGTCAAGTGTGACCCCAAGACATCGGGCATGTGGGGTAGGGGTAATGATGGAATTGTCGACAGTTATAGAGAGATTGGGGGTGGAGATTTTAGAAGAAGGGGGGGAAATAAGGAGCTCAGTTTTAGAGAGATTTAGCGTAAGGTAGTGAGAGGACATCCATGAAGAGATGTGAGAAAGACAGTTAGTGAAGGGCCATCTACCCATTTGATCCCTATAAATGCTACCTTGTACACTGCCTATGTTTATAGCGCTGTAGAATCTGTTGGCGCTCTACAAATAACCGATAATAATAATAAAAATAATTGTGTAAATCTGAAATGTTGAAGTTTGCACAGCCCTCTATTTTTAAAAAAAAATAAAACACATTCAAAACCAATGTAAAGTTTAAAAGGTTGCTATAGCGAATCATGTCCGCCCAGTGTATGATAAATCTATCCCTATATCTTTCTATAGCAGCGATCTCTTGCTCTGCTGCTGTGCTTGCAGTATCAGAAGGTATTCTTTACTGTTACAACCAAAAAAATGCATCCAATACAGCAAGAACAGCCACAGCTCAACAGTGCACTGCTATAGAAAGACTTATGGCCTGATGATTAAAAACTCACCGCTATGGAGAGAAATCACACAAAATCTTCTGAGCTGTTTTGAATATTATATTCCAATGCATGTGTCTCTTTAAACCCTGCTTTGAGAGAGGATCAGCTTTTAAGCTAAAATTTGCATATCTTACGTTCTTTAAGGGACCTCACAGTAATGACAGCCTTCTTAGATAATCTCCCCAGAGCAGAGAGCTTTAGATCATTAAGTTCATAGTGTGAATGGTGCTTTGCGATTGCCTGCACCTTCTGATTGTTAAGGTTCTCAATAAAGGAATTTCATGAGACCCAGGTGGATTTACATATACATAGTAAAAAGTATGTTTTGGATGATAATGCAGCATTTTGAGAGATCCCCTGCCTTGCTCACATACTCTAATATTGAATAAAGTATTTTCTCCATGAACTTGACATCACTTTAAATTGAGAATTTCCATTATTGGCTATTTATAAACAGGCTACTATGTTCTTATACTTGACTTAAACTAACCTAAAAAGAAATCGTACCTTAATATGTCTAAGATTCATAAGACAGCACAGATATATTTTATAGGTAATATACTTGTGCCATATCCATTCAAACTGAAAATAATTTGCACTGGTTATAAAACAATTCATCCCTATTGTGAGTTCCCTGTTTTATTAATATGCTCTTCAACTTTTTATCCCCAGACAAAACCACGCCTCCAGCGAGGTGGCAGTTCCGCGTCACTGCATAATAGCCTAATGAGGAACAGCATCTTCCAGCTAATGATACACACACTAGATCCTCTTTCTGAAGGTAATGACCCTTTTATTATTATCATTATCATTCTATTTTTATAGTTTTTATTTATTAATATTATTTTATATATATATATATATATATATATATATATATATATATATATATTGTGTCATTACAAACTTTCTAGTTAGTTTAGGTTTTCACATATATTTTACATTCATTCATGCTCATGTTGTACACCTGCCAGGTAGCATATAGTCTTTACTGCCACTGCTGAGAAAAGTACGTTGTGGCTCTGCAGGGTTATAATCACGTAACTTCTTAAGCGGGAAGCTTTAGAATTGATATATATTTAAACTATTGAGACATTTCTCTGGCTGTGTGTGTGACATTAAGATGTCAAATTACCTCTTCTGGGCCTGGGAAAAGTATATATTTTATGCATTTAAATATTAGAACTTTGAGGTATTTTTCAAAATTTAGAAAAGTTTTGGCTAATATTTTTTCTTTAAAATTGACCAGTTAAGTCATTGGGAATATTTTTAGACAAATAATTTACTAACGAATTACAATATACCCCAGTATTAGTATATTTAGGTTATCGGAAACATAACATGATTATATTTTTGTATGAAATTGTATTGTTTGAGGCAATGGATGATGTATTTAATTTGATCTCTTTCGTTCCCACGAAACAACCAAACAATTTTAGATAGAATAGATTACGAGTTTTGCGTTATGAGCGGCTCGGTACTAACTTGCAAGTTATTTCCACCGCTCACCTCCCTATAGCGCTTCTATTACAGGTTTTCATAAACCCGGCGTTAGTGGGCAATATTGCAGCGTTGAGCAAAATTGAGCTCCACACCGCACACAAATAGCAGCGCTGCTTTGATCTGATTTTACGAGCTCATGCACGATTTCCCCATAGACATCAATGTGGAAAGCCGGCTAAAAAAAGCCTAACACCTGCAATAAAGGAGCGTAAAGCTCCATAACGCTGCCTCATTGATTCCTATGGGGAAAGAAAAGTTATGTTTACACCTAACACCCTAACATAAACCCTGAGTCTAAACACCCCTAATCTGCTGCCCCCGACATCGCTGCCACCTACATTACACTTATTAACCCCTAATCTGCCTCCCCTGACACCGCCGCCACCTACCTACATTTATTAACCCCTAATCTGCTGCCTCCAACGTCGCCGCCACTATACTAAAGTTATTAACCCCCTAAACCTATCCTCCAACGTCGCCGCCACTATACTAAAGTTATTAACCCCTAAACCTAACCCTAAGTCTAACCCTAACACCCACTAACTATAATATAATTAAAATAAATCTAAATGAAAATTACTATCATTAACTAAAAAATTCCCATTTAAAACTAAATACTTACCTTTAAAATAAAACCTAAGCTAGCTACAATATAACTAGGGCCCGATCCGATATGCAGCATCGCCCGCAAAAGCCGGTGACGTCAAATTTTGCACGTGTTTGGTATCACATATACGGCGTAACATAGAAGTTATGCTCGTATATTTCTGCCTTCGGCCGTAGTTTTTTTGGCCCATAGACAGGTATACCAAACCAGCGCAGTTTGGTATCCAATATACAGCGTAAGGACTTAAGTGGCGAAAATGGAGAAATCTTACTCCATTTTCACCTCGCCACAAATTGCAGGTGTAGTAAGCCTTACACTGAGTATTGGAGCCCCGTAACTCCATAAACTGCATGCAAAATAAAACCCTAACTCATGCGCAATGTCTATCTACCTGTCAACCGCAATCCCCCGCCGCAATCCCTAATAAAGTGTTTAACCCCTAAACTGCCGCTCCCGGACCCCGCTGCCAGCTACATTATATGTATTACCCCCTAATGTGATCCCCCTACACCGCCCCCACCTATATTCAAATTTTATTACCCCCTAATGTGAGCCCCCTACCCCTCCGCCACCTATATTAAAATTATTACCCCCTAATGTGAGCACCCTACCCTGCCGCCACCTATTTTAACTACATTACCCCCTAATGTGAGCCCCCTACCCCGCCGCCACCTATATTAAAATTATTAACCCCTAATCTAATCCCCTTGCCCCGCCGCCACCTACATTAAAATGATAACCCCCTAATGTGAGCCCAAACCCCGCCACCACCTACATTAAAATGATAACCCCCTAATGTGAGTCCCTACCCCGCCGCCACCTACATTAAAATGATTAACCCCTAATATGATCCCCCTACACCGCCGCTACCTATATTAAAATTATTAACCCCTAATCTAATCCCCCTACACCGCCGCCACCTATATTAAAATTATTAACCCCTAATCTAATCCCCCTACACCGCCGCCACCTATGTTAAATATATTAACCACTAAACCTAAGTCTAACCCTAACACCCCCTAACATAATTATTATTAAAATAAATCTAAATAATATTAATAATATTAACTAAATTATTCCTATTTAAATCTAAATACTTACCTATAAAATAAACCATGAAAGCTACAATATAATTAATAATTACATTGTAGCTATTTTAGGGTTTATATTTATTTTACAGGTAACTTGGTATTTATTTTAACTAGGTACAATAGCTATTAAATAGTTAATAACTATTTAATAGCTACATAGTTAAAATAATTACCAAATTACCTGTAAAATAAATCCTAACCTAAGTTTCAAATACACTTACACTATCAATAAATTAATTAAATAAACTACAATTATCTAAACTAAAATTTAATTAAATACACTAAACTATATTACAAAAACAAATAAACACTAAATTACAAAAAATAAAAAAAGATTACAAGAATTTTAAGCTAATTAAACCTAATCTAACCCCCCTAATAAAATAACAAAGCCCCCCAAAATAAAAAAATGTCCCTACCCTAAACTAAATTACAAAAGTAATCAGCTCTATTACCAGCCCTTAAAAGGGTCTTTTGTGGGGCATTGCCCCAAAGTAATCATCTCTTTTACCTTTAAAAAAAAAGAACAACCACCCCCCCATTACAACCCACCACCCACACACCCCTACTCTAAAACCCACCCTATCCCCCCTTAAAAAAACCTAAGTCTAACCCCCAAGTGGTCCTTACCTGTCCTGAAGACCGGCAAAGAAGGTCCTATTCCAGGCGGAGAAGTCTTCTTCCAGGCGGCGACCTCTTCTTCTTCCAGGAACCAGCCGGCGCGGAGCGGAGGAGTTGAAGACCGATGACCGCGGAGCTGAAGACCGTCCTCTCTGGAACTTAAGACCGACGATGCAGGAACTGAAGATCGGCGACTCTGGAACTGAAGACCGGAGCCATGGAACGTGGAGGATCCTCTTCAAACGATCGCTGCCGTACACTGAATAGGAATTCAAGGTACACGATTAAAAATGGCGTCCCTTGAATTCCTATTGGCTGATTTGAGCCTTCAAATTCAAATCAGCTAATCGGATGAGAGCTACTTTAATTCTATTGGCTGATTTGAATAGCCAATAGAATAAGAGCTACTGTAATTCTATTGCCGCCGCAAGGTCGCCACCTGGAAGAAGACTTCTCCGCCTGGAACAGGACCTTCTCCGCCGGTCTTCAGGACAGGTAAGGACCACTTGGGGGTTAGACTTAGGTTTTTTTAAGGGGGGATAGGGTGGGTTTTAGAGTAGGGGTGTGTGGGTGGTGGGTTGTAATGGAGGGGGTGGTTGTTCTTTTTTTTTACAGGTAAAAGAGCTGATTACTTTGGGGCAATGCCCCACAAAAGGCCCTTTTAAGGGCTGGTAATAGAGCTGATTACTTTTGTAATTTAGTTTAGGGTAGGGACATTTTTTTATTTTGGGAGGCTTTGTTATTTTATTAGGGGGCTTAGATTAGGTGTAATTAGCTTAAAATTCTTGTAATCTTTTTTTATTTTTTTGTAATTTAGTGTTTGTTTGTTTTTGTAATATAGTTTAGTGTATTTAATTATATTTTAGTTTAGATAATTGTAGTTTATTTAATTAATTTATTGATAGTGTAGGTGTATTTGCAACTTAGGTTAGGATTTATTTTACAGGTAATTTGGTAATTATTTTAACTAGGTAGCTATTAAATAGTTATTAACTATTTAATAGCTATTGTACCTAGTTTAGTTTAATTAATTTATTGATCTATCTATCTATTGGGTACTTATAGAGCGCGAACTAATCACCCATGAGGGTCTCAAGGCTCTAAGGGAAGGTAGATAGGAGGAAAGGGGGGAAGGGGGGAGGGGATGGGTGTTCAATCGAAGAGCCAGGTTTTGAGGTCCTTTCTGAACTTTATAAGGGAGGTGGATTGTCTGAGGTGCAGCGGGAGGGTGTTCCATGTCTTTGCTGCTATGTGGGAGAAGGATCTTCCGCCCGCTGTGGCTTTGCTGATGCGGGGGATGACTGCGAGTGCTTGGTCGGCCGATCGTAGTTGTCTGGCGGGGGTGTAGAAATTTGATAGTGTAGGTGTATTTCTAACTTAGGTTAGGATTATTTTACAGGTAATTTTTTTAACTAGGTAGCTATTTAATAGGTATTAACTATTTAATAGCTATTGTACCTAGTTAAAATAAATACCAAGTTACCTGTAAAATAAAAATAAACCCTAAAAGAGCTACAATGTAATTATTAATTATATTGTAGCTATCTTAGGCCTAGATTTAGAGTTCGGCGGTAAAAGGGCTGTTAACGCTCCGCGGGTTTTTTTCTGGCCGCACCATAAATTTAACTCTGGTATCGAGAGTTCAAACAAATGCTGCGTTAGGCTCCAAAAAAGGAGCGTAGAGCATTTTTACCGCAAATGCAACTCTCGATACCAGAGTTGCTTACGGACGCGGCCGGCATCAAAAACGTGCTCGTGCACGATTCTCCCATAGGAAACAATGGGGCTGTTTGAGCTGAAAAAAAACCTAACACCTGCAAAAAAGCAGCGTTCAGCTCCTAACGCAGCCCCATTGTTTCCTATGGGGAAACACCTCCTAAGTCTGCACCTAACACCCTAACATGTACCCCGAGTCTAAACACCCCTAACCTTACACTTATTAACTCCTAATCTGCCGCCCCCGCTATCGCTGACCCCTGCATTACACTTTTAACCCCTAATCTGCCGCTCCGTAAACCGCCGCCACCTACGTTATCCCTATGTACCCCTAATCTGCTGCCCTAACATCGCCGACCCCTATGTTATATTTATTAACCCCTAATCTGCCCCCCACATCGTCGCCGACACCTGCCTACACTTATTAACCCCTAATCTGCCGAGCGGACCTGAGCGCTACTATAATAAAGTTATTAACCCCTAATCCGCCTCACTAACCCTATCATAAATAGTATTAACCCCTAATCTGCCCTCCCTAACATCGCCGACACCTACCTACACTTATTAACCCCTAATCTGCCGACCGGAGCTCACCGCTATTCTAATAAATGTATTAACCCCTAAAGCTAAGTCTAACCCTAACACTAACACCCCCCTAAGTTAAATATAATTTTTATCTAACGAAATAAATTAACTCTTATTAAATAAATGATTCCTATTTAAAGCTAAATACTTACCTGTAAAATAAATCCTAATATAGCTACAATATAAATTATAATTATATTATAGCTATTTTAGGATTAATATTTATTTTACAGGCAACTTTGTAATTATTTTAACCAGGTACAATAGCTATTAAATAGTTAAGAACTATTTAATAGTTACCTAGTTAAAATAATAACAAATTTACCTGTAAAATAAATCATAACCTAAGATATAATTAAACCTAACACTACCCTATCAATAAAATAATTAAATAAACTACCTACAATTACCTACAATTAACCTAACACTACACTATCAATAAATTAATTAAACACAATTGCTACAAATAAATAAAATTAAATAAACTATCTAAAGTACAAAAAATAAAAAAGAACTAAGTTACAGAAAATAATAAAATATTTACAAACATAATAAAAATATTACAACAATTTTAAACTAATTACACCTACTCTAAGCCCCCTAATAAAATAACAAAGCCCCCCAAAATAAAAAATTCCCTACCCTATTCTAAAATACAAATATTACAAGCTCTTTTACCTTACCAGCCCTGAACAGGGCCCTTTGCGGGGCATGCCCCAAGAATTTCAGCTCTTTTGCCTGTAAAAAAAAACATACAATACCCCCCCCCAACATTACAACCCACCACCCACATACCCCTAATCTAACCCAAACCCCCCTTAAATAAACCTAACACTACCCCCCTGATGATCTTCCTACCTTGTCTTCACCATGCCAGGTTCACCGATCCGTCCTGGCTCCAAGATCTTCATCCAACCCAAGCGTGGGCTAGACATCCACTGAAGAAGTCCAGAAGAGGGTCCAAAGTCTTCCTCCTATCCGGCAAGAAGAGGACATCCGGACCGGCAAACATCTTCTCCAAGCGGCATCTTCTATCTTCTTCCATCCGATGACGACCGGCTCCATCTTGAAGACCTCCAGCGCGGATCCATCCTCTTCTTCCGACGACTAGACGACGAATGACGGTTCCTTTAAGGGACGTCATCCAAGATGGCGTCCCTCGAATTCCGATTGGCTGATAGGATTCTATCAGCCAATCGGAATTAAGGTAGGAATTTTCTGATTGGCTGATGGAATCAGCCAATCAGAATATAGTTCAATCCGATTGGCTGATCCAATCAGCCAATCAGATTGAGCTCGCATTCTATTGGCTGATCGGAACAGCCAATAGAATGCGAGCTCAATCTGATTGGCTGATTGGATCAGCCAATCGGATTGAACTATATTCTGATTGGCTGATTCCATCAGCCAATCAGAAAATTCCTACCTTAATTCCGATTGGCTGATAGAATCCTATCAGCCAATCGGAATTCGAGGGACGCCATCTTGGATGACGTCCCTTAAAGGAACCGTCATTCGTCGTCTAGTCGTCGGAAGAAGAGGATGGATCCGCGCTGGAGGTCTTCAAGATGGAGCCGGTCGTCATCGGATGGAAGAAGATAGAAGATGCCGCTTGGAGAAGATGTTTGCCGGTCCGGATGTCCTCTTCTTGCCGGATAGGAGGAAGACTTTGGACCCTCTTCTGGACTTCTTCAGTGGATGTCTAGCCCACGCTTGGGTTGGATGAAGATCTTGGAGCCAGGACGGATCGGTGAACCTGGCATGGTGAAGACAAGGTAGGAAGATCATCAGGGGGGTAGTGTTAGGTTTATTTAAGGGGGGTTTGGGTTAGATTAGGGGTATGTGGGTGGTGGGTTGTAATGTTGGGGGGGGGTATTGTATGTTTTTTTTTACAGGCAAAAGAGCTGAAATTCTTGGGGCATGCCCCGCAAAGGGCCCTGTTCAGGGCTGGTAAGGTAAAAGAGCTTGTAATATTTGTATTTTAGAATAGGGTAGGGAATTTTTTATTTTGGGGGGCTTTGTTATTTTATTAGGGGGCTTAGAGTAGGTGTAATTAGTTTAAAATTGTTGTAATATTTTTATTATGTTTGTAAATATTTTATTATTTTCTGTAACTTAGTTCTTTTTTATTTTTTGTACTTTAGATAGTTTATTTAATTTTATTTATTTGTAGCAATTGTGTTTAATTAATTTATTGATAGTGTAGTGTTAGGTTAATTGTAGGTAATTGTAGGTAGTTTATTTAATTATTTTATTGATAGGGTAGTGTTAGGTTTAATTATATCTTAGGTTATGATTTATTTTACAGGTAAATTTGTTATTATTTTAACTAGGTAACTATTAAATAGTTCTTAACTATTTAATAGCTATTGTACCTGGTTAAAATAATTACAAAGTTGCCTGTAAAATAAATATTAATCCTAAAATAGCTATAATATAATTATAATTTATATTGTAGCTATATTAGGATTTATTTTACAGGTAAGTATTTAGCTTTAAATAGGAATCATTTATTTAATAAGAGTTAATTTATTTCGTTAGATAAAAATTATATTTAACTTAGGGGGGTGTTAGTGTTAGGGTTAGACTTAGCTTTAGGGGTTAATACATTTATTAGAATAGCGGTGAGCTCCGGTCGGCAGATTAGGGGTTAATAAGTGTAGGTAGGTGTCGGCGACGTTGTGGGGGGCAGATTAGGGGTTAATAAATATAACATAGGGGTCGGCGATGTTGGGGTAGCAGATTAGGGGTACATAGGGATAACGTAGGTGGCGGCGATTTGCGGTCGGAAGATTAGGGGTTAATTATTTTAAGTAGCTTGCGGCGACGTTGTGGGGGGCAAGTTAGGGGTTAATAGATATAATACAGGGGTCGGCGGTGTTAGGGGCAGCAGATTAGGGGTACATAAGTATAACGTAGGTGGCGGTCGGCAGATTAGGGGTTAAAAATTTTAATCGAGTGGCGGCGATGTGGGGGGAGCTCGGTTTAGGGGTACATAGGTAGTTTATGGGTGTTAGTGTACTTTAGGGTACAGTAGTTAAGAGCTTTATAAACCGGCGTTAGCCAGAAAGCTCTTAACTCCTGCTATTTTCAGGCGGCTGGAATCTTGTCGTTAGAGCTCTAACGCTCACTGCAGAAACGACTCTAAATACCGGCGTTAGGAAGATCCCATTGAAAAGATAGGCTACGCAAATGGCGTAGGGGGATCTGCGGTATGGAAAAGTCGCGGCTGTAAAGTGAGCGTTAGACCCTTTAATCACTGACTCCAAATACCAGCGGGCGCCCAAAACCAGCGTTAGGAGCCTCTAACGCTGGTTTTGACGGCTACCGCCGAACTCTAAATCTAGGCCTAAGGGTTTATTTTATAGGTAAGTATTTAGATTTAAATAGGAATAATTTAGTTAATATTATTAACATTATTTAGATTTATTTTAATAATAATTATGTTAGGGGGTGTTAGGGTTAGACTTAGGTTTAGTGGTTAATATATTTAATATAGGTGGCGGCGGTGTAGGGGGATTAGATTAGGGGTTAATAATTTTAATATAGGTGGCAGCGGTGTAGGGGGATTAGATTAGGGGTTAATAATTTTAATATAGGTGGCGGCGGTGTAAGGGGGTCAGATTAGGGGGTAGTACATATAATATAGGTGGCGGCGGGGTAGGGGGCTCACATTAGGGGTTCATGTAGTTAAAATAGGTGGCGGCGGGGTAGGGGGCTCACATTAGGGGTTCATGTAGTTAAAATAGGTGGCGGCGGGGTAGGGGGCTCACATTAGGGGGTAATGTAGTTAAAATAGGTGGCGGCAGAGTATATGTGATAGCTCGCTGTGCGAGCTGAAAATACGGGTGTCACAGGTTTCCACGCTTGCGCCAAAACCTGCGCCGTATATCGGATCGCGCCCCTAATAGTTACATTGTAGCTAACTTAGGTTTCAATTTTATTTCACAGGCAAGTTTGTATTTATTTTAACTAGGTAGACTAGTTACTAAATAGTTATTAACTATTTACTAGCTACCTAGCTAAAATAAAAGCAAATTTACCTGTAAAATAAAACCTAACCTGTCTTACACTAACACCTAACCTTACACTACAATTAAATAAATTACATTAATTAAATACAATTAACTAAATTACAAAAACAAACAAACACTAAATTACACCAAATAAAAAAGGAATGATCAAATATTTAAACTAATTACACCTAATCTAATAGCCTTATCAAAATAAAAAAGCCCCCCCCAAAATAAACCCCCCCTAGCCTAAACTAAACTGCCAATAGCCCTTAAAAGGGCCTTTTGCGGGGCATTGCCCCAAAGAAATAAGCTCTTTTACCTGTTAAAAAAAAAAATACAAACAACCCGCCAACAGTATCCTCTTCTGACGACGGCTAACAAAGAATGAAGGCTCCTATAAGGGACGTCATCCAAGATGGCATCCCTTGAATTCCGATTGGCTGATAGAATTCTATCAGCCAATCAGAATTAAAGGTGAAAAAATCCTATTGGCTGATGCAATCAGCCAATGGGATTGAGCTCGCATTCTATTTTGATTGGATCAGCCAATAGGATTGAAGCTCCCTTTAAGGAACCTACATTCTTTGTTAGAAGAGGATGCTCCGCGCCGGATGTCTTGAAGATGGAGCTGCTCCATGCTGGATGGATGAAAATAGAAGATGCCGTCTGGATGAAGACTTCTGCCGGCTTGGATGAAAACTTCGGCCCGCTTGGATGAAGACTTCTGCCGGCTTCCCTGAGGACTTCTGCCGCTTAGTTGAGGATGGATGCCCGGTCTTCAAAAACTGTAAGTGGATCTTCGGGGGTTAGTGTTAGGCTTTTTTAAGAGTTTATTGGGTGGGTTTTATTTTTAGCTTAGGGTTTGGGCAGAAAAAGAGCTAAATGCCATTTTAAGAGCAATGCCTATCCAAATGCAATTTTCAGGGCAATGGGGAGCTTAGGTTTTTTTAGATAGGATTTTATTTGGGGGGTTGGTTGTGTGGGTGGTGGGTTTTACTGTTGGGGGGTTGTTTGTATTTTTTTTTACAGGTAAAAGAGCTGATTCTTTTGGGGCAATACCCTGCAAAAGGCCCTTTTAAGGGCTATTGGCAGTTTAGTTTAGGCTAGGGGGGGTTATTTTGGGGGGCTTTTTTATTTTGATATGGCTATTAGATTAGGTGTAATTAGTTTAAATATTTGATCATTTCTTTTTTATTTTGTGTAATTTAGTGGGGGTTTTTTGTAATTTAGTTAATTGTATTTAATTAATGTAATTTAGTTAATTGTAGTGTTAGGTTAGGTGTTAGTGTAAGACAGGTTAGGTTTTATTTTACAGGTAAATTTGTATTTATTTTAGCTAGGTAGTTAGTAAATAGTTAATAACTATTTACTAACTAGTCTACCTAGTTAAAATAAATACAAACTTGCCTGTGAAATAAAAATAAAACCTAAGCTAGATACAATGTAACTATTAGTTATATTGTAGCTAGCTTAGGTTTTATTTTATAGGTAAGTATTTAGTTTTAAATAGGAATTATTTAGTTAATGATAGTAATTTTTATTTAGATTTATTTTAATTATGTTAAAGTTAGTGGGTGTTAGGGTTAGATTTAGGTTTAGGGGTTAATAACTTTAGTATAGGGGCGGCAGATTAGGGGTTAATAACAGTAATGTAGGTTGCGGCAATGTTAGGGACAGCAGATTAGTGGTTAATAATATTTAACTAGTGTTTACGTTGCGGGAGTGCGGTGGTTTAGGGATTAATATGTTTATTATAGTAACAGCGATGTCACAAGCAGCAGATTAGGGGTTAATAATTTTATTTTAGTGTTTGCGATGCGAGAGGGCCTCGGTTTAGGGGTTAATAGGTAGTTTATGGGTGTTTAGTGTACTTTTTAGCACTTTAGTTATGAGTTTTATGTTACAGCTTTGTAACATAAAAGCCATAACTACTGACTTTCAGTTTACGGTATGGATCTTGTAGTTATGGGCTGTACCGCTCACTTTTTGGCCGGACAGGCAAATTCGTAATACCGGCGCTGTGGAAGTCCCATTGAAAAAGGACTTTTTAAAAGCTGCGGTAGTTACGTTGTGTTACGGCCACAAAAGTGTGCGGAACAGATATACCTGCAAGACTCGTAATACCAGCGGTAGTAAAAAAAGAGCCATAACGCTGCTTTTTCACTCATACCGCAAAACTCGTAATCTAACTGAATGACTTTTGTCAGTTTTGTTACAAAAAAAAAATTTGGTGCAATTTATCCATCATTTTTTTGGTCTCATATTTATCTAAACTTGTTTTTCTTTCTTTTCTCATAACCCACTTTTCTTCTTTATATGTCCTGTTCCTTTTTCATAACCTTTTCCTTGATACTGTTGCTATTTTTGCTGAGTAACTATATCTCTGATGATACCTGCATTGTTTTGTTTTTTTCTATTATGTTAAATATTTCCTTAATACAAAGTTCTATAGAAAACTATTAAACTATTCTACAGATATTTTAAAATTAGTTGCAATTGCAAATAATTTGTTACATCAAGTATTCAAAAAGCATGAGGTTGAGTAAGCCACAATGCATATTTCCTTATATTATAGGCTTGTACACATAACATCTGTGGTTAAATTATCACTTCTAAAAGTAGCATAAAACAGTTCCTGTTCTTTTATATAACCTGCACAGATGCAAATCACTGGGGAGTAATAATTGTATCTTTCCTGTTAATGGAATATGGTGAACTTTGTGTACTTGTTGTAACACATCATTATGGGAGATAAAAAGAACATTCAAAAATACAGTACATATTAAAGGGACAGTCTACTCAAAAATTGTTATTGTTTTAAAAGATAGTTAAAGGGACACTGTACTCAAAAAATTTCTTTCGTGATTCACATAAAGCATGCATTTTTAAGCAACTTTCTAATTTACTCCTATTATCAAATTTTCTTCATTCTCTTGGTATGTTTTTTTGAAAAGCAAGAATGTAAGTTTAGATGCCAGACATTTTTGGTGAACAACCTGGGTTGTCCTTGCTGATTGGTCAGCACAAATAAACAAGTGCTGTCCATGGTACTGAAGCAAACATTTGCTGGCTCCTTAGCTGAGATGCCTTCTTTTTCAAATAAAGATAGCAAGAGATCGAATTAAAATTGATAATAGAAGTAAATTAGAAAGTTGCTTAAAATTGCATGCTCTATCTGAATCATGAAAGAAAAAATTTGGGTTCAGTGTCCCTTTAACACTGTTACTAACCATCCCCCAGCTCTTCACAACCAACATTGCTATGCTAATATTCTTTATAACCTTTAAAACTCTATGAGCCAGATTTAACAAGCAGCGGATGCTGCTGAATCCGCCCCAAAGTTTCCGTTTTGCCGGAAACTGAAGTTAAGAAGCAGCAGTCGTAAGACTGCAATTATCCTGATACGTTACAATCGGAATGATTCACACCCCCTGCTAGTGGTGATTGGCCGCAAATGTGCAGGGGGCAGCATTGCACAAGTATTTCACAAGAAATGCTTGTGCAATGTTAAATGCCAACAGCGTATTGCTGTCGGTATTTAGTGATGCCGGGCAGACATGATTTGCTATAGTGAATCATGTCCGCCCGGCACTTGATAAATTGTCCCCTTAATCTCTGGCTGTTTCTAAGCCCCTGCATGCCACCTTTATCTCTTTGTATTTTATTGTTTTTTTAAAATCAAGGCAGAGCTAGTTAATGTTTGTTGAATAGATAACGCCTTGCTCAATGAGTCAGCACTGATTGGCTAAAATGCAAGTCTGATAATAGCCCTGAGATAAGGGGGCACATGCTTAGATACAAGGTAATTACAGAGGTAAAAAGTATATTAATATAAAAGTGTTGGTTGTGCTAAACTGGGGAATGGGTAATAAAGGGATTATCTATCTTTTTAAACAATAAGTATTCTGGAGTAGACGGACGGTTTATATATCTTTATGCGTCTATTGCGGGGGGGGGTTTGGGGGTGCTTCTTAGTATTATGTTGGTATTTGTCGTTTATCAAATATATTAAGATATCTTTATCATTTGCTAATGTATACATTTACTGTCACATACAGTCTGAGTATAAATGCTGCATTTATGTAGCTATAAATGCAAATTCTTAGCTCAAGATAAAATGCTGTGGTGTGATATGTCCCAGATGGTTGAGAAGCACTCATGGCATTGGTAGTGCGAGAGCAGGGAAATGGGCTGCATGAGCACTTTCTTGTGCAATGTTAAATGCAGGTGGCAAATGCTGTCTCTCTAGTCCCAAACGTAGACAGACATGTTCCCTGATTGGGAACCTTGTATGCCCTTTAGTTAATTAATGTGGGACTAAATGTTTAAAAAATATTGTAATTTTCTCTTGTTAAGTGTGTTCAGTCCACGGGTCATCCATTACTTATGGAATATATTCTCTCCCCAACAGGAAATTGCAAGAGGATCACCCAATCAGAGCTGCTACATAGCTCCTCCCCTCACATGTCATGTTCAGTCATTCTCTTGCAACTGAAAAGATAGGACGTTGTGAGAGGTTCTGTGGTGTTTTTATACTTCAATCAAAAGTTTGTTATTTTAAAATGACACCGGAGTGTGTTGTTTATTCTCAGGCAGTATTTGGAAGAAGAATCTGCCTGCGTTTTCTATGATCTTAGCGGCAGTAACTAAGATCCACTGGCTGTTCTCGCATATTCTGAGGAGTGAGGTAACTTTCAGAAGGGAATGGCGTGCGGGGAACCCTGCAAACAAGGTATGTGCAGTAAATTATTTTTCTATGGAATGGAATTGACTAAGAAAATACTGCTGATACCGATGTAATGTAAGTAAAAGCCTTTAATACAGTGAGAGCGACTGTTAACAGGCTGATTTAAATATATACAGTAAAGTAATTTTCTAAGGAATGGAATTTGACTGAGAAAATGCTATTAATACTGAAGTGATGTTATAAGCCTTAAATGCAGTAGGAAGACTGGTATCAGGCTTATCAATAGAGATACAAGCTCATTAAAAAAGGGATGTTTAAAACGATTTTACTGGCATGTTTATTCGTTTTGTGAGGTACATTGGTGATAAAACTTGTTGGGGCATAACATTTTTCCACATGGCTGACAATATTTCTGCATAGAAACAGTTAACTGACACTCCCAATATTGTAATATTGAGTAGGAGGGGCCTATTTTAGCGCTCTTTTGACGCAGTAAAAAATTCAGGCTCTGTCTTCCTGCTTCCTTCTGCTTGACCCGGGTCGTCTCCAGACAGCTTAAGGGACTTCATAAGTCATTTTGAGGGAGGTAATCAGTCACAGCAGACCTGTGACAGTGGTTTTTTGACTGTATTAATAAAGTTTTTTTGCTTATAAAAACCGTTTGGGTTTTAAGGGGTTAATCATCCATTTGCAAGTGGGTGCAATGCTCTGCTAACTTAATACATTTACTGTGAAAATTTGTTTGCTATAACTGATTTGGTTCATTGTTATTTCAACTGTGACAGTTTTCTGTGCTTCTTAAAGGCACAGTAGCGTTTTTCATTATTACTTGAAAAATGATTTACAGTGTTTTCCAAGTCTGCTAGTCTTATTGCTAGTCTGTTTAAACATGTCTGACACAGATGAATCTGTTTGTTCACTATGTTTAAAGGCCACTGTGGAGCCCCACAGAAACATGTGTACTAAATGTATTGATTTCACTTTAAATAATAAAGGTCAGTCTTTATCTATAAAGGAATTATCACCAGACAACGAGGGGGAAGTTATGCCGACTAACTCTCCTCACGTGTCAGTACCTTTGCCTCCCGCTCAGGAGGCGCGTGATATTGTGGCGCCAAGTGCATCAGGGACGGCCATACAAATCACCTTACAGGACATGGCTAATATTATGAATAATACCCTGACAGAAGTATTATCTAAATTGCCAGAATTAAGAGGCAAGCGCGATTGCTCTGGGGTAAGAATAGAGCGCGCTGGTGCTACAAGAGCCATGTCCGATACTGCGTCACAGTTTGCAGAACATGAGGACGGAGAGCTTCATTCTGTAGGTGACGGATCTGATCCAGGGAAACCGGATTCAGAGATCTCTAATTTTAAATTTAAGCTTGAGAACCTCCGTGTATTGCTAGGGGAGGTTTTAGCGGCTCTGAATGACTGTAACACAGTTGCGATTCCAGAGAAATTATGTAGGCTGGATAGATACTATGCAGTACCGGTGTGTACCGACGTTTTTCCTATACCTAAAAGGCTTACAGAAATTATTAGCAAGGAGTGGGATAGACCTGGTGTGCCCTTTTCCCCACCTCCTATATTTAGAAAAATGTTTCCAATAGACACCACTACACGGGACTTATGGCAGACGGTCCCTAAGGTGGAGGGAGCAGTTTCTACTTTAGCCAAGCGTACTAATATCCCGGTGGAGGATAGTTGTGCTTTTTCAGATCCAATGGATAAAAAATTGGAAGGTTACCTTAAGAAAATGTTTGTTCAACAAGGTTTTATCTTACAGCCCCTTGCATGCATTGCACCTGTCACTGCTGCTGCAGCATTTTGGTTTGAGTCTCTAGAAGAGGACATTCACTCAGCTCCATTGGATGAAATTATGGACAAGCTTAAAGCACTTAAGCTAGCTAATGCATTTGTTTCTGATGCCATTGTACATCTAACTAAACTAACGGCTACGAATTCCGGTTTTGCCATTCAAGCGCGCAGAGCGTTATGGCTTAAATCCTGGTCAGCTGATGTGACTTCTAAATCTAAATTACTTAATATTCCTTTCAAGGGGCAAACCTTATTCGGGCCCGGCTTGAAAGAAATTATCGCTGACATTACGGGAGGTAAGGGTCATACCCTTCCTCAGGATAAGGCCAAATCAAACGCCAAACAGTCTAATTTTCGTGCCTTTCGAAACTTCAAGGCAGGAGCAACATCAACTTCCTCCGCACCAAAACAGGAAGGAACCGTTGCTTGTTACAGACAGGCCTGGAAAACTAACCAGTCCTGGAACAAGGGCAAGCAGGCCAGAAAACCGGCTGCTGCCCCTAAGACAGCATGAAGGGATGGCCCCCTATCCGGAAACGGATCTAGTGGGGGGCAGACTTTCTCTCTTCGCCCAGGCGTGGGCAAGAGATGTCCAGGATCCCTGGGCGTTGGAGATCATATCTCAGGGATATCTTCTGGATTTCAAGGCTTCTCCTCCTCTAGGGAGATTTCATCTTTCAAGGTTATCAGAAAACCAAATAAAGAAAGAGGCATTCCTATGTTGCGTACAAGACCTCCTAGTAATGGGAGTGATCCACCCAGTTCCGCGAACGGAACAAGGACAGGGATTTTATTCAAATCTGTTCGTGGTTCCCAAGAAAGAGGGTACCTTCAGGCCAATTTTGGACCTAAAGATTTTAAACAAATTCCTAAGAGTTCCATCATTCAAAATGGAAACTATTCAGACTATCCTACCCATGATCCAAGAGGGTCAGTACATGACCACGGTGGATTTAAAGGATGCCTACCTTCACATACCGATTCACAAAGATCATCATTGGTTCCTAAGATTTGCCTTCCTAGACAGGCATTACCAGTTTGTAGCTCTTCCCTTCGGGTTGGCTACGGCCCCGAGAATCTTTACAAAGGTGCTGGGCTCTCTTCTGGCGGTTCTAAGACCGCGAGGCATAGCGGTGGCTCCGTATCTAGACGACATCCTGATACAGGCGACAAGCTTGCAACTTGCCAAGTCTCATACAGAGATAGTTCTGGCATTTCTAAGGTCGCATGGGTGGAAGGTGAACGTGGAAAAGAGTTCTCTATCACCACTCACAAGAGTCTCCTTCCTAGGGACTCTGATAGATTCTGTAAAAATGAAAATTTACCTGACGGAGGCCAGGTTATCAAAACTCTTAAATGCTTGCCTCCCAATAAATATTCTGGAGCTAAGGGCAATATTCAACGCTCTTCTAGCTTGGCCTCAGCTAGCAACACTGAGGTTCATCAGATTTCAGTCGGACAACATCACAACTGTGGCTTATATCAACCATCAAGGGGGAACCAAGAGTTCCCTAGCGATGTTGGAAGTCTCAAAGATAATTCGCTGGGCAGAGTCTCACTCTTGCCACTTGTCAGCGATCCACATCCCAGGAGTGGAGAACTGGGAGGCGGACTTTCTAAGTCGTCAGACTTTTCATCCGGGGGAGTGGGAACTCCATCCGGAGGTATTTGCTCAACTGGTCCATCGTTGGGGCAAACCAGATCTGGATCTCATGGCGTCTCGCCAGAATGCCAAACTTCCTCTTTACGGTTCCAGGTCCAGGGACCCGGGAGCGAAGCTGATAGATGCTCTAGCAGCTCCTTGGTTCTTCAGCATGGCTTATGTGTTTCCACCGTTTCCTCTGCTCCCTCGACTGATTGCCAAGATCAAACAGGAGAGAGCATCGGTGATCCTGATAGCGCCTGCGTGGCCACGCAGGACCTGGTATTCAGACCTAGTGGTCATGTCGTCTTGTCCTCCTACCTTTGAGGAAAGACCTTCTAATACAAAGTCCTTGCAATCGTCCAAATCTAATTTCTCTGAGACTGACTGCGTGGAGATTGAACGCTTGATCCTATCAAAGCGTGGTTTCTCCGAGTCAGTTATTGATACTTTGATACAGGCACGAAAGCCTGTTACCAGAAAAATCTACCATAAGATATGGCGTAAATACCTGTATTGGTGCGAATCCAAGAGTTACTCGTGGAGTAAGGTTAGGATTCCAAGGATATTGTCTTTTCTCCAAGAGGGTTTGGAAAAAGGCTTATCAGCTAGTTCTTTAAAGGGACAGATTTCTGCTTTGTCTATTCTTTTGCATAAGCGTCTGGCAGAAGTTCCAGACATCCAGGCTTTTTGTCAAGCGTTAGCTAGGATTAAGCCTGTGTTTAAAACTGTTGCTCCTCCGTGGAGCTTAAACTTGGTTCTTAAAGTTCTTCAAGGAGTTTCCGTTTGAACCCCTTCATTCCGTTGATATTAAACTTTTATCTTGGAAAGTTCTATTTTTCATGGCTATTTCCTCGGCTCGAAGAGTCTCGGAATTGTCTGCCTTACACTGTGATTCTCATTATCTGATTTTTCATTCAGACAAGGTAGTTCTGCGTACTAAACCTGGGTTTTTACCTAAGGTAGTCTCTAACAGAAATATCAATCAGGAGATTGTTGTTCCGTCATTATGTCCTAATCCTTCTTCAAGGAAGGAACGACTTTTGCATAATCTGGATGTAGTCCGTGCCCTGAAATTCTATTTACAGGCAACTAAAGATTTTCGTCAAACTTCTTCCCTGTTTGTCGTTTACTCTGGACAGAGGAGAGGTCAAAAAGCTTCGGCAACCTCTCTCTCCTTTTGGCTTTGTAGCATAATACGTTTAGCCTATGAGACTGCTGGACAGCAGCCCCCTGAAAGAATTACAGCTCATTCCACTAGAGCTGTGGCTTCCACCTGGGCCTTTAAGAATGAGGCTTCTGTTGAACAGATTTGCAAGGCTGCGACTTGGTCTTCGCTTCACACTTTTTCAAAATTTTACAAATTTGATACTTTTGCTTCTTCGGAGGCTGTTTTTGGGAGAAAGGTTCTACAGGCAGTGGTTCCTTCCGTTTAAGTGCCTGCCTTGTCCCTCCCATCATCCGTGTACTTGGCTTTGGTATTGGTATCCCATAAGTAATGGATGACCCGTGGACTGAACACACTTAACAAGAGAAAACATAATTTATGCTTACCTGATAAATTTATTTCTCTTGTAGTGTGTTCAGTCCACGGCCCGCCCTGTCTTTTTAAGGCAGATCTAAATTTTATTTAATACTTCAGTCACCACTGCACCCTATGGTTCCTCCTTTCTCGTCTTGTTTTGGTCGAATGACTGAATATGACATATGAGGGGAGGAGCTATGTAGCAGCTCTGATTGGGTGATCCTCTTGCAATTTCCTGTTGGGGAGAGAATATATTCCATAAGTAATGGATGACCCGTGGACTGAACACACTACAAGAGAAATAAATTTATCAGGTAAGCATAAATTATGTTTTTTCATATGAAAAAGATGCATTTGATGATGTTTGTTTTTTTTGTCTGAAAAAATGTCCAGAAAAGCTGTTTAAACTGAAACTGTAATCAATGTAGCATTATCAGTTGTGTACTTCCAACTAATGCTCATTGGCTGAGAATTGTACCTATTAGCCAATGACCATTAATAAGAAGTACATATTATAACATAATGAGCATTAACAGAAGGTACAGCTACAATACATCAGTATGAGTGTCACTTTAAATCTGAATAGCTTTTAATTCTCGATTTTTCAAGTTAAAAAATTAGCTTGTTTAAATGTTACCCTTTAATAGGCATGACAGAGAGTTTTCAAGCATAATGTCCACTTAAATAAAGCTTTAAAGCAGTTTGTTTTAGCACTTTTTTAAAAAGAGATTTGCTGTAATATATTGGGACTGTGTGGTACCTGCAGAATGATGTTCTGAAGACCGGGGCTGATGTGCAGAGATCTTATTATATTGAATTTTGAAAGAACTTTGGTCTGTTTCAAATGTATCCTGATCCATTATTACAGCCACTTACTTGACAGCTATGAGGAAAAGAAACCCCTCATTTAAATGATGGGATCCACTCTTTGGAAAGATGGATCTTATATTTATTTAGTTGGGGTGATCAACGCCAATGCTAAGAGGTTCTTGTCTTTGTTATGACAATAACCTGGAAACTGGATAAACTTGGGACCAATCATTTGAAAGAGGAGGATTGCTGCCTTCAAATGAAGGTTCTCACATCCTTTTATGCTTTGTGAGGAGCAACAAGAGGGCTACTCCACGTCAATTTTTTCTTAGGGGGAGACAATTCACCAGCATGTGTATGGTGTATTCTGCCTTTATGTGATATAGGCTCCTTTGAAGACACTTTCTCAAATACGATAAATTCATCAGCACCTGCTACTGAAAGGGGCATAAGGCTTCTAAAAGAAATTGTGTGCATGCCCTCTTTCCTCTCTTCTGTTTGGGTCAAGGGGAGAAACAGAAACTATGAAAGCGTCCACCTACTTCTTACAGAAAATCTTCCTGCTGCCTAGAGAACAATGGTGATATACTGTATGATAGATGCGCATTGTTCAAAATAAGGAATCTATTTTAAATCAGAGATAATTTCCCTCTAATCTAAATAAAAGGGTCCCTGTGGTGATCATGTGACCGCTCATTTATGCTAGGGGATGTGCTTGGCACTGTGGATGCAAAGAGAAGACAAGCCCTTAGTGTGTTTTGCACTGAATAATTTAGGGCCAGATTGCGAGTGGAACGCAAACAGTTACGCACAAGGGGTTTAACGCGGGTGTTTGCGCGCATTGGATTTATTGCTCATATTACAAGTTGAAAGTAAATGCGATCGTTTGAGCTCAATTTAAAGACCATTGTTTTAATAAAAGTGATTTTAAAACTTATCACTTGACTGAGAGCCTGTCCATGTTTGTTTGCGGTTGGAGACTACAGCCTAGACTGAGACCTGTGGGAAAAGAACAGTGAGCTGGGACACTGTGAGATTCCAGTATGCACTACTAAGCACGAGTGAGTGCTGCCACACTTGTGAGTACCTGAACATCTGTTATCACATATTTGTACACCATCTGTACTTTATTACACTAGGAGGCGCCCTTCTGTGTGTTTGTTTTATACCATCACAGATTCCAGTTAAGTTAACGCACGTCTGGACAGTGTGTCCTCAAAGCTCTGGTCAAAAGGATAGGAAAGTCAAAATGAAACTTGCATGATTCAGAAAGAGCATGTAATTTTAAGGCACTTTTAAATTCACTTCTGTTTTCCATTTTGCTTCGTTCTCATGGCATCCCTTATTGAAAAAGAATATGCACATATACTACACTAGTGGGAGCCAGCTTCTGATTGGTACCTGCACACATTTGTCTCTTGTGATTCGCTAACTAGTTATGCTCAGCTAGCTGCCAGTAGTGCAATGTTGTTCCTTCAGAAATGGATAACAAGATAATGAACCAGATTTGATAATAGAAGTAAATTGAAAAGTTGTTTAAAATGTTATGTTCTATCCAAATCATATTATAGCACTGCAGAATCTGTTGGCGCCCTACAAATAACCGATAATAATAATGAAAGAAAATTTTGGGGTTTCCTATCCCTTTAAAGGGACAGTATACTATAAAATTGTTTTTCCCTTAATGTGTTTCCAAATACTTTTTTACCAGCTGCAGAGTATAAAATGTATGAGATTTGCTTTTTTAAGGTTTATTTGTGTATATGAAATAGCTGATTTTGTGTTTTGAAGCCACAACCTAATAAAATGGGTTGAGCTTGTAGGCATAATCAGATCTCATTAGTGTATCACGTTGTGTACATATACCTGCTTCTTTATCTTATATCTGTCCATAAACCAATCACCAGTACTTGGAGAGAACAATGGAAAATTAAAGGGACAGTCTAGGCCAAAATAAACTTTCATGTTTCAGATAGAGCATGTAATTTTAAACAATTTTCCAATTTACTTTTATCACCATTTTTGCTTTGTTGTCTTTGTATTCTTAGTTGAAAGCTTAACTTAGGAGGTTCATATGCTAATTTCTTAGACCTTGAAGGCCACCTCTTTTTAGAATGCATTTTAACAGTTTTTCACCACTAGAGGGTGTTAGTTCACGTATTTCATATAGATGTGAAGTCTGTGCACGTGAAGTTATTCCAGTTCAAAAGATCTGGAATAAAGGGGCAGTTTGCAGAGGCTTAGATACAAGATAATCACAGAGGTTAAAAGTATATTAATATAACTGTGTTGGTTATGCAAAACTGGGGAATGGGTAATAAAGGGATTATCTATCTTTTAAAACAATAAAAATTCTGGTGTAGACTGTCCCTTTAACATTTTATTACCTTATCTCTTCTATAACCCACTGGGAGTGTAGTTTCTTCTACTGACTGTGTTAATAGAACTTTCAGGATGGGTGGGGATACCACAGGCTAAATAAACTATTTCATATGCCAATATAAGGGTAATGGAAATACTTGTAAACAATTTAATACACTCCAGCAGGTAAAGTGGATCATTGGGAACAAATTAAAGGGGAGAACATTTTTGAGTAAACTGTGCCTTTAACTATTTCGCAAAACAAAAAAGTATCACAAAATACATCAAAAATACATTAGAACGTACAGTTACACCCATAATAACACTATCTAATAAAATTATTTTAAAAATATTGCACAAAAAAGTTATAAGGGTTTAAAGATATGAGGTCTCAGGTGTTAGAAAGAAAAGCAAATTTAAGCGTTTTACTCTTCAATAAAAGATACTAAGAGAGCAAAGTAAATTTGATAACAGAAGTAAATTGGAAAGTTGTTTAAAATTGCATGGTCTATCTGAATCATGAAATTTTGACTTTACTGTCCCTTTAAAATAGAGATACATACATATATATGTCTAAGCATGTATGTATATATATATATATATATATATATATATATTTATTTATATATATATATATATATATATTTATTTATAAGAAACATTTATATATTTTTGTATTATGAACACTACTAATATGCAAATTGAGGTGACTTGTGTTACGTATAGCGGTAACCTCTAAGTCCAACCCCTTAGTGTATAAGAAGGTTCCGCTTTGACAAAGCGCCAGTAAGGCGTGAAATGCGTTAGATGACGTCACCCTCCGATAGTACCTACGCTCTCTGGTCACTGCCATTTTTTCCATACGCTGTGATTGTTTTAATCATCTACAATAAAGGTATGCATTTTACTTATACCTTGTAAAGCAGTTTTTTATGTGCCTCGTTTTGTACTTCCCTCACCTTGGCTGTACCACTAAAGGGGACCTCTTTTTTCTTCTACATTTACGCCTACTGCAAACGCTGATTTTGACAGCCGGCTCCGCTCCGGGAGATACGGCGAAGCAGCCCCAGGTAACAAGCGAGGGTTTTCCACTCTCTTTATCTGTGCACTATTCCTGTGTTTGTATATATATATATATATATATATATATATAAAATAAAAAAAATATATATTTATACATACATGTTTATATGTGTGTCTATTTGTATTTACAGACATATATACATATATAAACACATAAAAACTTATTTTATACATATAGACACATATATAAGTGCATTAGAGCCCTTTGCAGTTACATAGATGAGAACATGTATAAAACATATTTATGCAATACTGATCCTATAATATAAAAGGCCAAGTGTGTTTGTCCGAAGCTGTCATGCACAGTAGAGACTTCACGAGGACAAACACACCTGGCCTTCAACAAACTGAACTAGGCTGGCTGCTGACACCTAATCTGTGAAGGGGCAGAGCTGGGCGTGAAGGGGCGGAGTCTTAGCATGACGGGGCAGGGCCGGGCGGGAGCATGAGAGAGCAGCACAAGAGGGAGATATAGAGCAAAAGAGAGGGGTGGGAGAGCAAAAGAGAGGGGTGAGAGAGAGCAAAAGAGAGGGGTGAGAGAGAGTAAAAGAGAAGCTATGAGAGAGAGCAAAATACAGGGGAGGGAGAGAGCAACAGAGGGGGAGAGAATGAAACAGGGGGAGGGATTGCAAAAGAGGGGGAGAGAGAGAGCAAAAGAGGGGGAGAGAGTTAAAAAGAGAGGGGGAAACAGAGAGCAAAAGAGAAGGGAGAGAGAGCAAAAGAGAGGGGGTGAGAGAGAGATCAAAAGAGAGGGGGGAGAGATCAAAAGAGAGGAGGGAGAGAGAAAGCAAAAAAGAAGAGGAGAAAGAGAGAAAAATAGAGGAGAGAGAGTGCAAAAGAGAGGGGGAGAGAGAGAGACAAAAAGAGTGGGGGGAGAGAGAGCAAAGGAGAGAGCGCAAAAGAGAGGGGGGAGAGAGAGTAAAAGAGAGGTGGGAGAGAGAGCAAAATAGAGGGGGAAGAGAGAGAGCAAGAAAGGGTTGAGAGAGAGAGCAAAAGAGAGGGGGAGAGAGAGAGCAAAAGAGAGGGGGAGAGAGAGAGCAAAAGAGAGGGGGAGAGAGAGAGCAAAAGAGAGGGGGGCTAGAGAGAGAGCAAAAGAGAGGGGGAGAGAGAGAGAGCAAAAGAGAGGGTGGAGAGAGAGAGCAAAAGAGAGGGGGGAGAGAGAGAGCGAAAGAGAGGGGAGAAAGCACAAAAGAGAGGGAGTGAGAGAGAGCCAAATAGAGGGGAGAGAGAGAGAGCAAAAGAGAGGAGGAAGAGAGAAAGCAAAATAGAGGGGGGGGGGGAGAGCAAGGAATGGGACTGCTGTACTGCAAAAAATGGCCAGTGTACACAGGCTTTAGGACTAGTATTAAATAAAGTATTATACTTTGTATTTACTGTAAATATTTCACTGTCCAATGTTCTGCACATGGCAGAATATGCTCTAAGTATTTATAAAAAAAAATATTTCTATATATATCTGTATAAATCTATACCATATATAATCATCTATAAATATAGGTATAAATATATATTGTACAAAAATACCATCAGATATATGTAATATTTATTTATGAAGAAATAGAACATATCCTGCTATATGAAGAACATTGGATTGTGAAATATTAATATTTTCATGTTGGGTTAGCACACTTGAGAATATGCGATCGGGTGTTTTTTTTTTTTCTTCATTGACCTCTATGGGGGAATATGTTAACATGTGCGATATTAAGTTCGGCTTTTTGCGCGCATCTCTTGCAAAAACTGTTTTCTTTCAATTTGTACTATGAGCGCTACCCAGCACATACAAAACGCTTACTTCTAGCCGAGTTAGTGTGCGAGCGGGAGCATTAAATACTGCTCCACTTGTTATCTTCTGGGCCTTAATGTGCAGAGAGCTATATAGATTTATTGTTTGTAGTCTGATAGATATGCAGACTTTCAAATGTGAGAACAAAGTCTTGTTGTGCAGAGAACTGTGTAGATCAACATATTGTGGAAGTCAAACAACACCTTTTTAGGTGACAGTATTTTATATAAGTTATAATGTAAGAGGCCATTTACAAATCCCATATCTTGCTTATCACTTAGAATACAAGTAATCTCATTTTCTATCTCATGATTAATACTTTTTTCTTTGCTACAGATCACCAGTTGATTGACAGCTTTTGATTAAATCTAGATAAGATAAATGAGCAGCACGTATATGCCAGTGATAGATATTCTCTGTCAGTTTTTATCCATCTGTTTAAATATGCATTGTTCTAAAAAGATTCTTAAAATAGAGGAATCCAATATATTTCGTCTAATACTATGCCAAGACTTCTGATAAAATATTTAATTTCCCAACATGTGGCAGAAGCCTGGTGGGAAGGATTTAAGTGTTTCTAAGAGCCATACTATAAATGAGTGCATTGTTACATAAAAAGCAAATTAAATATGCATGATGTAGGTTTATATTAGGAGCATATTTCACTTCAGGTGTCCTACTCGACCTGAGTTATCTCATTCAGTTTTGTTGACTGACCTTTCTCATGCACCTTTCATTGCTCTGTCCTATCCATTAAAAATTGATTATTTCAACTCCTATTTTTGATGTCATTATTCATATAATTGACTGAATGCTTTTTTAGACTCCTGCAGAGTCAAAACAGTGTGAAAGCATAAATGGGGATTATCTGTTACTGTGCAATGATTTTTTATCACATGTAAATGTTAACGCTTCTTCTTTGCTGCTGTGATATGGTTAACCTTTATCAGTAGTATTAGCATTTAACAAACATGCTGTATTCATTTTTACTTTGTCATAAAAACACAGCAGTTGAAGTAAGTAGGGGTGTAACAATTTTCCACCTTGACACGTGATAGGGATGTAACGGTTTTTAACACATGAAGGTTTGATTCTATAGAATGAGAGGCTAAATCTAATGCTGGAACAAATAGTGTAAATATGCTCAGACATGAATTAAAAGGGGGCTGACCAGAACTGCATTATGCTTACAGTCTGTAAGTAAGTGTATGTTCTCTTATATATTGAGGGAAGTGCATGATAATGAAACAGATGGAACCTGGATTAAACCTAGATTTGTTAAAAGGACACGTAATTTATTATTTTTCATTCATTATTCAGATAGAGCATATCATTTTTAAACAACTACTACTATTACTAGGTTACTTCTATTATCACACTTGATTCATTCTATTGGTATTTTTCTGTGGACGAAGCAACAATGCACTACTGGAAGCTAGCTGAACACAAGGTGAGATAATGAAAGGCTAGATTACAAGTGGCTCTCTAAAGTTAGCTTGGGTGGTAATAAGCAATATCGTGACCGCTCTAACTTGCACGCGTATTACAAGTTTAAAAGTAAAAAATGTTTGCGCTTGTTGGGTTAGCACGAGTGAACACCTCACACAAAGTGTAAGGGTTAAAAAAAAATGCACTAAACACAACATAAAAACATTAAAATAAGGTGTAACACTCATATATACACTTTCTAATAAAAAAAAATATTCATTTTATATGGGTTAAAAGATATATGGTAAATGACAAGTTTTTTGACTGGAAAGAGCTATAATGTGTGTGTGTATGTATGTATGTATGTATATGTGTGTATATATATATATATATATATATATATATATACATACATACAGTCATGAAGGTTAATTTATTATTGGCCGAATTGGGCCAATTCACCCTGTTTCCGCGCAAGCCTTCAGGCCTATAGACTGCTGCTCCTTAACTCATACGCCACCTCTGAGGTGGTGTACAGCAATCCGCACAATCCTATACAATATGATACGCTACAGTACTCTCCATTGCTTTGTCTTGAACCATTTCTGGGTGCTTTTTGACGTGTGCTTTGGGTCATTATCCTGCTGTAAGACCCAGGACCTCAGTAGGAGACCCAACTTTCTGACACTGGGCCCTACATTGCACCACAGAATTCTTTGGTAGTCTTCAGATTTCATAATGCTATGCACACAGTCAAGACATCCAGTGCCTGAAGCAGCAAAGCATCCTCAAAACATCAATGAACCTCCATCATGTTTGACTGTAGGGACTGTATTCTTTTCTTTAAAATCCTCATTTCTTTTTCTGAAAATAGTAGAATGATGGGCTTTACCAAAAAGCTGTAATTTTGTTTCGTCTGTTCACAGCACATTCTCCCAATAGGATTTTGGCTTCCTCAGGTAAGTTTTGGCAAACTCCACTCTGGCTTTTTTATGTTTCTGTGTCAGCAGTAGGGTCCTCCTGGGTTTCCTACCATAGCGTACAATGCCGCCCCCTGCAGATTCACAGGTTGGTGTCAATCAACCCAATCGTACTCGATCTGGTTGAATTGTGGCAATGTCTGTCCGTCTGCTCAGAGCAGGCGGACAGGGTTATGGAGCAGCCGTCTTAATACCGCTGCTCCATAACTGCTGTTTCTGGTGAGTCTGAAGACTCACCAGAAACACGGGCCCACAAGCTCCGTACGGAGCTTGATAAATGGGCCTCATAGTGCAAGCTATAACATTTATACCCTTTGTCTGAAGGTTAGCTTGATTTTGTCTGGAAGTTGATCAAGGTTCTTTATCCACCATTCGAACAATTCTTTGTTGCAATCTTTGCTCAATTTATCTCTTTTGTCCACGTCCAGGGAGATTAGCTACAGTGCCATGGGCTGTAAACTTCTTGACAATGTTGCGCACAGTGGACACAGGAACATTAAGATCTCTGGAGATTGACTTGTAACCTTGAGATTGTCCATGCTTTTCCACAATTTTTTGTTATCAAATCCTCAGACAATTCTTTGCTGCTCTTTCTCTTCTTTATGCTCAATAGAAAGGTTGAGTCAATGTTTCACCATTTTAACTGGTTGCCAATGTGATTTCTATATTGTCAGCACCTGTTAATTGATACAGGTGAGTTTAATTACAAATTACAGGAGCATCACAAACTTGGAAGGTGCCAATAATTTTGAGAAGATGCCAATAATTTTGTCCAACCCATTTTTGGAGTTTTGGGTGGAATGTGCAGATTTGTCTTTTTTTTTCTCCACTTTTTTGTGTCATACCAAAACATACAAAATAAATAAACATAAGAATGCCTAAACATTTGTAATTGCAACAGTTTTCTGGGTGAAGTGGTGCATTATCTAACAGAAATGCATGGGTGCCAATATTTTTGGCCATGACTGTGTGTATTCGTGCAGTGACATCAGAGGCTGGTGAGGCAGTGGCTAGGATACGCCTTCATTCTTTAGATATCCTTTGTTGAAGAAATAGCCATGCACATGGGTGAGCCAATCACAGGTATCTATATGCAGCCACCAATCAGCAGCTACAGAGCATATTTAGATATGATTTTCAACAAAGGATATCAAAAGAATGAAGAAAATTAGATATTAGATGTAAATTGGAAAGTTATTTAAAATTGCATGCTTTTTCTAAATCATGAAAGAAAACATATGGGTTTCATGTCCCTTTAAATGGTGTCTTGGAAAACTGGTCAACTTAGTAAACATCTGATTTTAGTCTAAAAGGATTGTAACAGAAACTCTTGCCAGATAACACAATGCTTGCTCTGATTATGAGATCTAGAAATCCATGCCCATTAAATCCATGTGTGAGGGACACACAATCACACACAGAGGGTTAGAGAGAGAGACACAATTACACACAGAGGGTTAGAGAAAGAGAGAGAGACACAATCACACACAGAGGGTTAGAGAAAGAGAGAGAGACACAATCACACACAGAGGGTAAGAGAGACACATAAGGGATGAGAGAGTCAGAGGGGGAGTAAGAGAGACAGAGAGAGAAAGAGACCATGGGGGAGAACAACACATAAGGAGAGAGATGGATAGATAGAGAGACACACAAGGGGGGGGGGGGACCACTGCATTTTTAAGTAATAAAACAGCAGAGCTACAGAGAGTTCATAAAGTGAGACTATAAATTAGTGTGAAGTACAGAGGCAAGCTGCTAGTGTACATTTTGAGTAAACAAAATATAAAAACGATCATTAAACTTGTAAAATTGTAAAAAAATTTTTTTAAAGCCAATAAAAAAATATATATTTTTGCCCATATGAGAGGTGAAGCACTGCCTCACCTGCCTCTAGTGACTGCACATCACACACACACACACATATATATATATATATATATATATATATATATATATATATATAGTATATATGTCTAAATATGTATGTGTGTGTGCATATATGTATATACATGTGTATGTACGTGTTTATATATGTATATATATATATATATATATATATATATATATATATACATATAAACACATGTAAGAAAGGAGAAGACAAAGCACATCCACAATTCACAGTATACTTTAATCAAAGTTGACATGCATGACACATAAAAACACACTTACAGGAAACATATGTAAAAGCAGCTTATTTGTAATACTGCTCAGGCAGTCTGTCTAGCAACCAATAACCCCTTGAGAAAGTCGGCTAGCGTGCTGATGAAACGCGTAGGTGAGTGTCTAGCAAATAGCGTGTTTGAGTCACAAAGGTATACCCGGAATACGGACTGGTATATTCCTTCTGTACAAACTTTATGTACCAGCAATATTACTAAGGACCCAGGCACATGGACTGTGGAGGAAGAAAGATCTTCTTTCCCCATAGCTGCAGGCGGCTCAGAGGGAAGTAAATCCGGAACATGGAGTCCTGTTGCAAACATACTGCCTGAGCAATATTACAGATAAGCTGCTTTTACATATGTTTCCTGTAAGTGTGTTTTTATGCGTCATGCATGTCAACTTTGATTAAAGTATACTGTGAATCTCTGGATCAGGACGTCGCTCCAAACTGGATGAAAGAGCCAGGAGGAAACTGGTCAGAGAGGCTACCAAGAGGCCCACAGAAACTCTGAAGCAGTTGCAGGAATTTATGACAAAGAGTGGTCATTGTGTGCATGGGACAACAATATCACAAATTCCCCACAAATGTAGCTTGTATGGGAAGGTTGCAAAAAAAAAAAACACTCCTCAAGAAAGGCCACATGCAGTCATGGCCGCACTTTGCCATAACACACTTAGGAGATTATGAGGCCACATGAAAAAAGTTGTTATGGTCAGATGAGACTAAAATTGAATTATGTGGCCTCAACACCAAACGATATGTCTGGAGGAAATCCAATACAGCTCACCATCCAAATAACACCATACCCACAGTAAAGCATGGAGGTATAATATCCTTTTATGGGGATGTTTCTCTGCAGCAGGCACTGGAGCAATTGGCAGGATAGAAGAAATAATGGATGGGGGAAAATACTTTCAAATTTTGGGGGAAAATCTGCTGCCCTCTTCCAGGAAGTTGTCAATAGGAAGAAGGTTTACCTTCCAACATGACAATGACCCAAAGCACACAGCAAAAATGATAATACAGTGGTTGGAGGAGAAAAAGGTGAATGTCCTTGCATGGCCTAGTCAGAGCCCAGACTTATATAAAATATCTGTGGCATGACTTGAAGCCTGCAGTCCACAAACGGTCACCATCAAATGTAACTGAACTGCACAGTCTAGATGTGCAAAGTTAGTAGAGACATATCCCAAAAGACTAAAGGCTGTAATTAAAGCTAAATGTGGTTCAACAAAATACTGACACATGGGGGTGATCCTTTTTCCAACTTAGTGATTCTGTTTTTGAATTGTCTTTATTTTTGCTGGACATGTTGGTGTAATATCTTTCACTTGGATGTTATAAGTTGCACTGAGTAATTACAACTGGATAAACAAAAACTGTCTTTATTTCAGGCTGCAAAGCAACAAAATATTATTATTAAGGGAGGTGATTCTTTTCAATACCCACTGTATATGTATATGTATATATATATATATATATATATATATATATATATATATATATATATATAAATATCTATAACTATATATTCATATAGATATAGGTATAGAAATTAATTTTACGAAAAAAATCATCAAATATTATCATAGAAATACATATTTAAACTCCATTGAAGTCTTTGGGGAGTAGTTCATGCGGTTGTAATTGCTGAAGTCCTGAAGTTAGCATGAATCAGGTTTCGCTCTTCCGCTCACTTTAATCTTTCAACTTGTAATACATGTGCTAACCTGCCCACATTTAAAGTTTATTTTGGGGTTTTTGTCCCTTTAAAAAACTGTCTCCTACAAAACATCCCTCTCCTAATTCTTTATTATCTAGTGAAGCAAATTCTTTTGATTTGGGCAAAAAATTTGCTCAGTATTATTATTATACTTTTATTTATAAAGCGTTAACATATTCCACAGCGCTTTCCATGGGTACAATTAATTAAAAAAAAAACAATGTTAAAAAAAAACTTGTAAGAAACAACACAAAATTTGACAAACACATACAGGAGGAATTGAGGGCCCTATTGTTAAAAATATTACAGTCTCACATAGAATGATTCCCACAGCTGTGGATAGGGAACCGTAATTTTGCTCATAGACTGTATTGTGATAATGGTATGAGGTTCAAAGGAACCGTAGCTTATAAATCAGGAGCTAATAACCAAGGCCACTATATACATATATACAGATGATAAGAAATCAACATGGCAACTTCAATGCAGATTCTCAATGATACTTGTAAAGTTTTGCTAACTGCTAATTTGACACAGTCAGATTTACAAAGGTACTTGTAGCCGTAATATGAGTAGCAGGAAAGTATGAATATATAAGGAGATACAAACTTACAGTTTCCAGAGATGCTGAGAGATGTGGTTCAACTGACATCAGCACTTACACATATGCGGAACTCCAGAGACACTGTTGCAATCCAGATCGTATGCTAATTGTAGCTGAAGTTGTTAACTGCGGTTTGAAGAGGGGAGCAGCTTGAGTTCGGTATTTCTTCTCTTGTACAGAGAAACTAGCTGAGTTGTAGAAACATGCAGGTAGGTTGTGTAATCCGGAGAGAGGTAGAAAATCCAGAGCTTGGAAGCAGAAGCTGGTAAAACTTCCAGATGATCTTGAGCAGACAGTTTCAGCGGTTACAGAATGAACTAAAAAGCGGTAACAAGAAATCTTAAGATAAACTTTAGAATACAGCAACGGATATACTGCTAAATACTCCAGCGGAGTAAGGCTAAATACAAGTTATGTATACTGGATACTAACAAATTACCAAGCACCTGTGGGAATGGAAGGTGGCTTTTTATAACAGGAGGGCGATGAAAAAGCCTGGTTGCCTTAAAGGAAAAGTAACATAATATAAATCCAGGAAAGAATATGACACCTATTCCCGTGGGAATTTACAATCTAGGAGGGTGAGAAACAGGAGGTGAGGACTGCAAGAGTGAGAATGATGTTAATACAGAGTTAGATAAGGGCAATTATTAGGTAAGTGGAATTAATTTGTTACTGAGTTGGGTGGTAGGCTTCACTGAACAAAAAATTATTTAGGAAGCATTTAAAAGAAGTCAGATTAAGGGAATGTCTGACAGCATGAGGGGGAGCTTTCCAGGGTGTAGGTGCTGCACAAGACAAGTCCTACAGTCTAGCATGGGAAGAGGTGATAATCGAAGCTGCAAAGAGCAGGTTATTGTTAGACCTTAGTGGGCGGGCTGGAGTATACTTGTTTATTAGAGAGGATAGGTAGTGGGGAGCAGTGTTGCTAAGGGCTTTGGAGGTCAGGGTGAAAATTTGGAATTTAATTCTAATGTGAATGGGGAGCCAGTGAAGGGACTCACAGAGAGGTGAGGCATATACAGATCAATGGGGAGGTGGATTAGGCTGGCAGAGGCATTTACAATGGATTGAAGTGAGGAGAGGCGGGAGAGAGGAAGGCTATTGCAGTGGTCAAAACAGGAAATTACAAGGGAGTGGATCATTTGCTTTGTGGTCTCAGCGCTCAGAAAAGTGTATTTTGGAAATATTGTGTAGGTGGTTGCAGCAGAATAAAGAAAGCAATTGGATGTGGGGGTTGGATGTGGGGGGTGAAGGACAGATATGAGTCAAATTAGATTTTACTGGATTTTTTATTACAAGAATAGTGATTATTTGTTTGGCATTAACTTGTTCTACTCTATGACCAGACAGCCCTTTAACTCCAATTCCTATACATTTTAAATCATTTCTGCTTAACATATATTTCTCTCTTTCTTTCTCTCGGGGCCTGATGACCTAAGATTCTTCTTCTTGGAGAGAAATTGTAGTGCACTTTCTATTTTCTATTTTAATACATTTAGATTTAGATCCAGCAGTGATTTTACAAATTCTGACAATGTTTTGAAAGTTACTTTAATTTATTACGATCATATTTTGTATATTTCTGTGAGTCTTCTCTGTTGTAAAATAAAACACAGCTTCAGAAAGTGGGAGGGACAGGGGAGTTCCCAGGGTATGTCTGAAGCTCTCTCACAAGTCTTGTGAAATGCTGTAAGCATTTAAAAAAAGCTAGTCTGATTGATGTTTTTTTTGTCAGCTGCATGCAGGTGAGGTTTATTCAAAATTCACAATACACTTATTTAACTGACAGAAAAGTAATATAAACTAAACTATAGGCAAAAGCAAGTTAAATTGTAGTGATAACATTTCGGTTTAATTTATAATTTATGCTAACTGAGCCCTTAGATCAGCCCCAGGTGTTCTTACCTTCTCTTCCCCCTGTAAAATTATGTATCCCAGAGAGCTTCCTTTATTCTATGGAAGGCATCTCTCATCTTTCTGGGACTTCCAGGTACCTTCCCTTTTCTATTAGAATTCAGTAAGTACAGCCCCTGCACTATAGTTTCTCTCCAAACTACAGAATATGTGCTTATTGGGCCCACAGAAAGTAATGAAGCTCTTTGAAATTGAAGCTTTCATTTTTATTTTCAATAGAAGCAACACAAAGAGCAATGCAATTTGTAAAAGATACATGTAACTATACATAGTATGATCCGAATTTGTTAAAGTTACACACAAACTATGAAAGTACAATCAAAATTTGTAAAATTACAATCCTAAATACACTGGGGCTGAACTCACTGAATTATGTTAGAAAAGGGATGGATCCTGGAAGTCCCAGAGAGATGAGAGATGCCTTACAAAGAATGAAATAAAGCTCTCTGGGATACAGAATTTAACAGGGGAAAGAGAAGTTAAGTGGAGAACACCTGGGCTGATATAAAGGGGCCTATTTATCAAAGCGTCAACTATGTTGCATTCACCGGCGTCAATACGCTCGCCAGACATTGCCAAACATCACTGCCGCGGACCTGAATACGATCTCCTTATTTATAAAAAAAAAAGCCATCAAAAACATGCACGTCAAGTACGGTGCGAAGAGCATCAGACTGGTGTTAATTAACAGTCATCGATATTGCGGTTATTCCGGTTTCCCCCAACTTTATTTATACCATTTCATTACTGTCCATGAACAAGCACATTTCTCTAAAGCTAATCTTTTATTTTTGTTCTAAACAATGTTGTCTTTGATATCTCTGTGTTTATTTATACCACTATATGTATATAGTGTAAATTTATTATTATTCTGAGCAATCAATGGATTTTTTAGAAGCTGGGACAATTTTCTCTCTGTACCTGTGTAACCCCCCCTGATTGCAATCTATTTTTAAAAATTACCCCTTCACAGGTGTTATAAAATGGACTTGCATATAAGATGACATTTCTTACTGTAAAAGAAATTCAAGAGAAGGAAGAAATACACTGAAAATAACATGCCAATAAATAGGTGATTTTAATTTCTGCTGTATCTAAATCATGACCGTTTAAAGTTAGGTGGGCTATTACCTTATGACCGGGCGCTGTTATTCTGAGTTTTACGCTTCCGCATTCCTGACCTTGTGGCGACGAAGACAGTCTGCTTCATTTGGATCTGGTCATAGGAGGTGGTGAGTGCCCCAGCCATTGGGGGTGTCAGGTGCTGTCCTATTTTTCTCTTTGGTTTTGGCCATGGATGATTCTGAGGCTGAGACTGTTGTAGTTTCTGATTCCGATTCTTCCTTTTGTGAGAAAGGTGCTTCAGCCCCACTGATGCAGGTCTATCAGTCCTGTCTATTGTGCCTCCTTAGAGTGCCTGGTTTCTCGGGCTCGGGGAACCAGGGGCGCACTGAGCCATCAGCCTTGGGGGACTCTGTCCCTCATTCGGCGGATTCCCAACAGCACCCTTCCACTACATTTGCGGGTAACCCTAATGTTGATTTTCCCTCCGCTCAAGGTGGTATGTTTCCCCTGGAAATGGCAGGTCAGTTCCGCTTCAATGTCTTAATGGCGCTGGTTCGCCTGCAGGACCCAGAGGTTTCTGCGTGGTTGTGTTCCTGCCCGACTATCCCGGGTGTTCAGGCCTCGGGTAGGTCTATGCAGTTTCCTCTGGGGGTGAATATTCCTCCATGTTGCACCTTTCGTTATCAGATCGCATGGCTGCGCATCCTATTCCGTCATCTTTTTGACTTATTGGGGGATCCTCTCCTTTATCAGTCGGGGAATGTGCAGTCCTCTAATGGTGCATCGAGCTAGACTAAGTGGATTATCTCCTGTTGGTCGCTCATGGTTTTCCCAGATTTTTTATTTTGGCGTATGCCTTCTGGCTGCCCTATTATTTATTTGATTATTCCTTCGGGAATTTCTGGGATGGACTTGCTTTTTATTGATTCCAATGAAGTTGTTCACAGATTTGTTAGGTCCGGAGTTTTGGGTGCACCTTGTTAAGTTGTCAGTAACGCATGTTGCGCCTGGCGGGTCTGACGGAACCTTGGGTGTTTGTTTTGTTTTTTGTTATATTGTTTGTTTTCACAAGCTACACTATACATCTACATTGCGGACTTTCGGGTCCGAATACCAGGAGAGATTGGGTGCCAATCTATTCCTGGGGCTTCTGTCGGTGGGTTTCCGCTGCGTCGCTTCTGTCTCCCTTGATAGGGGGGCCTTCTCCGCTAGGTCAGTTTTGGGCCTTGGTCTTGGATCTTGTTGCCCTTTGGGGGTTTTTAGGCTCCTCAGGTCTCTGGACCTCGTTTCGTGTCACTTTTATCGTATCCCTTTGTGGATTAGCGGTGGGGCGATTGATTGGTAAGCGAGAGATAACGGGTTTCTTCCTGCATTCTTTATGATACAGCAGCTGTGCTGTTGGGTGGCTAGCCTGTGGCTTGCCACGTGGGGGCTGGTTCATCTCTCCGCTGTTGCTAGAGGTCTCCTCTGGCAGAAACTTGGTTCTGGTTTAGTTTTTTTCAAGAATTCTATTTCACCCTCTTTGGGTCGGGGGCCGACGTGGCCCTAATTTCTGAATGTCGCTGAGTTTGACTGTGTCGAGGGTTCTATCGCCTTGAGATCGGTTCTGCGTTTTCGCAGTCCTTTTTCTCAGGGTTTTCTAGATTTCCCTTTTTTTCGGGTTACTTCCTCGGGTGGGGAGTGTCGGACCGGAATTTCGGTCGGGGTCTGGCTCAGGTCTTGTTCAACTTGGGGTTTCCGTTTGTGGAAGACTCTCTGTGACGTCCTCTTCCTTCAGTTCTCTTGCAGATCTGGGAAAGGACTGGGATTTTCCGGGTGGTATGGTATAGCTCCATTTATACCTGTCCTGTTTTTTCCCTCCGGTATTCGGGTTGCGCCTGGAAGGGGTTCTTCATTTTCTCTCTTTTAGAGAGTCTGGTCCCTTCTTCTGGCTGTTCGGGGCCTTTGTTTCTGTGAGGACTTTGTTCTGGACTTACTTTGGAGTCTGTTGGGCTCTGACCTTGAGTCAGCATTCCTGTGGAGTGCCTTGGTATGGGTTGCTTTGTCCTCATAGCTTACAACAGCATCGTTTTTGGGGCCCAGAGATTGCTCCTTGGATAGTCTTTGCTCCTTTTGGGGGCTGGCTCGTTTTTGGTCGTTTTGACTTTTGTGTCGAGTTCTGTGTCTGGTGGGCAAGGTTCTCTTGTCCTCAGTCTTTCCTTGGAGATAGTGCCTGGTTCAGGGATGGAGATACCCTTGGGAATTTGCTTCTAAGTTCAGGGTTTCTCTGGTTCTGGTGGGACTCTGCCCGTGTTTCTGGTCACATTCTTTCGATGTGGCTGGTTGTTTTCTTCCCTCTCGTTCAAGGGGGAGTGGGACTTTTCCTGTCGTTGACAGGTTGGTCTTTACGTGTGTGGGCGGTCCTACGGTGGTGGAGGACGTTACTGTTTATCTCAGGATCCCAAGCTGTGGTTCTGGTCAACTTTCGACTTGTCAGATGCCTCTGTTTTCTTTTGGATGCATTGGGTCCCTGTTGAGGTGCTCTCTGAGCTCTTGGGGGGGGGTTTGGATCCTCTGAATTTTCCCTTCATGGAGGGGTGTTTCGCCTAGGAACTTAGTTTTGCTTGTTCCTTTTATCCCGGGCTACAGGGTTTTCATCGTGAGGCGCCCCGGTCTCTTCTACGGTTTGAGTCGAACTCCTTGGTTCCCTCCAGCTGGGGAGCTGGACAAGGGTTTTTTTTCCTTTTGTTCTGTGACTTGCACTATGGCGTACTACTTAGCCGTCTGTGCAGTTTTTCTGTTTCTTGAGATACATTTTGTTCTCTTTTTCGGTCTCCACCTTGGTCGCGTTTGGCTGATGATGCCCTTTTTTTCCTAGGTATCTGGTGAGTTTCTCTTGAGTCTCACGAGCTAGATTGATCTGTCTTTTGGAAGACAGAGTTCTGCTTAGTTATCCCTCTACCTTACTTCTTCTTTTGGGGAGTTTGTTGGTTGGGCCCCTTTATGGGGGCTTATGTCTGGGATCTTCCTTTGGGCGATAGTGTGCTTCGAGTCCTGTTGGCTCGGTTGCGTTGCGTGTGTTTTTTTGCCAGGCTTGGGACTGTCGTTTGTGTCCTTGGGGCCATTTTTCTTCATGGTTTTTGTTCCCGGTTTTTGGATGAAGCAAGACTTTTTTCTTTATGGGATGTGGTTCAGTTCTGGTGCCCTCAGATTAGGCCGCCTCTTACCCTCCCATTCTTGGCATTCAGTGTCCTCTTTGGCTTGGGTATAATTTTCCCACAAGTAATGAATGCGACTGTGGACTCTTTCCCATTAGGAAGAAAAACATAAATTATGCTTACCTGATAATTTCATTTTCTTCCGTGGGAAAGAGTCCATAGCTCCCCGCACGTTTTTTGAGGCATTTTTTCGTGTATAGTCTTCTGGCACCCTTTCACCTCGATATTTCTTCCACTGGTCCTTGTTCCTCGGCAGAATGACTGGGGGATAGGAGAAGTGGGAGGAGTATTTAAGCCTTTGGCTGGTGTGTCTTTGCCTCCTCCTGGTGGTCAGGTTCTTATTTCCCACAAGAAATGAACGCTGCTGTTGACTCCTTCCCACGGAAGAAAATTAAATTATCAGGTAAGCATATTTTATGTTTTTATTATGTAATATGCTTCATTCTCTTGCAGCATCGAACATAAGCTTTCTGTGTTTTCAGACTGCCATTGAGTTCTATGGCATCCACGACCTCAAGGGTGGTGGATTGAAAACTAGGTACGCTGCATCGGAATACACGTGAGCGTACCTGTTAAATGCTTGAAAAATTTGGAAAAGGCTCAAAGAGAGTCGAATCTAAATTCGGAACATCATAATTAATCTTGTTCCCAAATTTTTGTATCTTAGGGCAATTCGAGAAACAATGATACAGATCTGCAGTCGGAAAATTACATTTATAGCAGTTAGCAGACACTTGGGGTCCCATCTTAATCTCATATAAAGTGTAATAATATATATTTATTATTTCTTTCATGTAATTGGCAATAGTCCATGAGCTAGTGACATATGGGATATACAATTCTACCATGAGGTACAAAGCTTCCCAAACCTCAAAATGCCTATAAATACATCCTTCACCACACCCACAATTCAGTTTTACAAACTGTGCCTCCTATGGAGGTGGTGAAGTAAGTTTGTGCTTGATTTTTATGATTTCTGCTATGATAAGCGCTTCTAAGCATTCTGAAGCCCAATTCCTCTCAGAGTACAGTGTTTGTCAGAGGGATGAGAAGAGAGTATCGCCTATTTGATTTTATGGTTTCCCTCGCGGGAAATTTTTTCAAGGGTTCTCTGTTAACGGTCGTAGTGATTCATCTCTCCCTTTTCAGATCGATGATATACTCTTATATACCATTACCTCTGCTGATAGTTTTCAGTACTGGTTTGGCTATCTGCTATATGTGGATGGGTGTCTTTCGGTAAGTATGTATAATTATTTAAGACACTCTCAGCTATGGTTTGGCGCTTTATATATTATTATAAAGTTTTAAATATATGTATTTTACTTATATTTGCCATGAGTTAGGTCTATGTGCATTTCCCTTTGCAGTCTAGCAGTTTCGTTATGGGAATCATGTTTTAGGAAGTTTGTCTTACCTGGGGTATAGTCTTTTTTTTTTTTTCAATTTGACTTGTGGGCAAATTAGGCTTGTGAGGGCGCAAAATGCTGCTATTTATTGCGTCATTCTTGACGCGATATTTTTTTTGGCGCAAATGTGCATCTGTAATGACACAAGTTCATCATTTCCTGCATCATATTTGACGCTAGGTTGTTTGGCGCAAAATTGTGTTTGTTATGACGCGAGTTGCATCATTTCCTGATGTTTGTTGGTGCCAATAAATTTCTCAACTTCCTTTTGCGTCATGCGTTTTAAATAAAAAAAAAAAAAAAAAAAAAATTGTTTTATTTTACCTCACTTCCTATATGCTCCTTGCCTTCTTTATGCTCAGAGGGCTATGCTATTTGCTTTTTTTTGCCAATTTTAGCATTTGCATTTTTTCCTATTCCTGAAATTGCTATATGTGGAAATAAGATATTTCTGTTTAAATGTTATTTTTTACATTTTACAAGATGTCTCAATCTGATCCTGTCTCAGAAGCTGCTGTAGGAACCATGCTGCTTGAACACAGTTCTACCAAACCTAAGTGTATCTGTTGTAAGCTAGTGGGGATTATATCTCCAGCTGTAGTATGTAACAGTTGTCATGATAAGCTTTTGCATGCAGAAAAGGTTTCTATTAGATCTAGTACAGTATCTGTTGTTCCTTCAACATCTAAAGTACATGATATCCCTGTTGATATGAAAAATTATATTGCTGATGCGATACAGAAGGTTATGGCTGCTATACCGCCTTCAAATAAATATAAAAGGTCTTTTAAAACTTCTCATAATACTGATGAAATTTGTAATGACCGGCAACATACTGATATATCCTCCTCTGATGAGGATCTCTCTGACTCAGAAGATACTGCTTCAGACATTGACACTGATAAATCATCTTATCTTTTTAAGATTGAGTATGTTTGTTCTTTGTTAAAAGAAGTATTTATAACTTTGGATATTGAGGAGTCTGGTCCTCTTGATATTAAATCCAGTAAACATTTAAATTATGTCTATAAATCTCCTGTGACTACTCCTGATGTTTTTCCTGTTCCTGATGCTATTTCTTATGTGATTGCTAAGCAACGGTCTAAGCCTGGTACTTATTTTGTTCCTTCTTCAAGGTTTAAAAAGTTGTATCCTTTGCCAGTGGCTAAATTAGAGTTTTGGGGAAAAGTCCCTATGGTTGATGGGGCTATTTCTACACTTGCTAAGTGTACTACTATTCCTATGGAAGATATTACTTCTTTTAAGTGTCCTTTAATTAGGAAGATTGAATCTTATCTAAAGAAAGCTTATTTGCATTCTGGCTATATTCTCAGACCTGCTATTTCTATGGCTGATGTTGCGGCTGCATCAACTTTTTGGTTAGATAGCTTAGCACAACGGGAAAAAGACTCTGATTTGCATAGCATTGTTCGTTTGCTTCAACATGCTAATCATTTTATCTGTAAAGCTATTTTTGATATCATCAAGATTAATGTTAAATCTATGTCTTTGGCAATTTTAGCTAGAAGAGCTTTATGGCTCAAATCATGGAATGCTGACATGGTATCTAAATCTAGGTTACTATCTCTATCATTCCAGGGTAATAATTTGTTTGGTTCCCAGTTAGATTCTATTATTTCCACTATTACTTGGGGGAAGGGAGTTTTTTTGCCTCAAGATAAAAAGTCTAAGGGCAAATCTAAAGCTTCTAATTGGTTTCGTTCCTTTAGTCAGAATAGAGAACAGAAAACCACTCCTTCCCCTAAAGACTCTGGCTCCAATTGGAAGCCATCCTCAAGTTGGAATAAATCCAAGCTTTATAAGAAACCAAAGCCAGCCCCCAAGACTGCATGCAGGTGCAGCCCTCGATCCAGTTCTGCTGTTGGGGGGTTGATTGGAATTGATTGGAATTATTTCAAGACGTTTGGGTAGGTTCCATTCAGAATAATTGGATTCAGAATATTGTCTCTCAGGGGTATCAAATAGGTTTCAGAGTAAGACCTCCTGTGAGAAGATTTTTTCTCTCTCACATTCCAACAAATCCTGTGAAAGCTCAGGTGTTTCAGATCTGGAGCTTTCAGGAGTAATTGTACCAGTTCCAATTCTGGAACAGGGTCTGGGTTTTTATTCAAATCTATTCATTGTCCCGAAGATGGAAAATTCAATTAGACCAGTTCTGGATCTGAAGTTTTTGAATCAATTTGTAAGAGTCCCAACTTTCAAGATGGTGACTATAAGGACTATTCTGCCTTTTGTTCAGCAAGGTCATTACATGTCCTTAATAGACTTACAGGATTTCCAATTCTGATTCATCCAGACCACTATCGGTTTCTGAGATTCTCTTTTCTAGACAAGCATTACCAATTTGTTGCGCTTCCATTTGGCCTAGCAACAGCTCCAAGAATCTTTTCGAAGGTTCTCGGTGCCCTTCTATCTGTAATCAGAGAGCAGGGTATTGTGGTGTTTCCTTATTTGGACGATATCTTGGTACTGGCTCAATCTTTTCATTTAGCAGAATCTCACACAAATGAACTTGTGTTGTTTCTTTAGAAACATGGTTGGAGGATCAATTTACCAAAGAGTTCCTTGATTCCTCAGACAAGGGTCACCTTTTTAGGTTTCCAGATAGATTCAGTGTCCATGACTCTGTCTTTAACAGACAAGAGACGAATGAAATTGGTTTCTGCCTGTCAAAACCTTCAGTCTAGATCATTCCCTTCAGTGGCTATGTGCATGGAAGTTTTAGGTCTCATAACTGCAGCATCGGACGCGATCCCCTTTGCTCATTTTCATATGAGACCTATGCAGCTTTGCATGCTGAATCAATTGTGCAGGGATTATACTTGGATATCACAGTTGATAAACTTAAATCCCAACATTCAACTCTCTCTGTCCTGGTGGTTGGACCATCATCGGATTCTTCAAGGGGCCTCTTTTGTTCGTCCTTCCTGGACTGTTATTTCAACAAATGCAAGTCTCACAGGTTGGGGAGCTGTCTGGGGGTCTCTGACAGCACAAGGAGTTTGTAATCCTCAATCAATATTTTAGAACTCCGTGCTATTTTCAGGGCTCTGCAGGCTTGGCCTCTATTAAAGAGAGAATCATTCATTCGTTTTCAGACAGACAATATCACAACTGTGACATATGTCAATCATCAAGGGGGGACTTGCAATCCTTTAGCGATGAAAGAAGTATCTCAGATACTTTCTTGGACGGAATCCAACTTCTGTCTAATTTCTGTGATACATATCCCAGGTGTAGACAATTGGGAAGCGGATTATCTCAGTTGTCAGTCTTTACATCCAGGGGAGTGGTCTCTCCATCCAGATGTATTTTCTCAGCTTGTACAGATGTGGGGTCTCTCCAAAATAGAGCTGATGGCTTCCCATCTAAACAAGAAGCTTTCCAGGTCCAGGGATCCTCAGGCGGAGATGGTGGATGCGTTAGCAGTTCCTTGGTTTTACATTTGCTTGCTTACATTTTTCCGTCTCTAGTTCTTCTTCCAAGGATGATCTCCAAGATTATATTGGAACAATCACATGTGTTTCTGATTGGAACAATCACATGTGTTTCTGATAGCACTAGCATGGCCTCACAGGTTTTGGTATGCGGATCTTGTCCGGATGTCCAGTTGCCAACTTTGGCCACTTCCTTTAAGGCCAGACCTTCTGTCTCAAGGGCCGTTTTTCCATCAGGAAGGTATGGAAACTGAACGCTTAGTACTTAGTCATAGAGGTTTCTCTGACTCAGTGATTAATACTATGCTACAGGCTCGTAAGTCTGTTTCAAGGAAGATTTATTATCGGGTTTGGAAAACCTATATTTCATGGTGTTATATTTCTCATAAATTCTCATGATATTCTTTTAGGATTCCTAGAATTTTAGTTTCTTCAGGATGGTTTGGATAAAGGTTTGTCTGCAAGTTCCTTGAAGGGACAAATCTCTGCTCTTTCTGTTCTATTTCATAGAAAGATTGCTAAACTTCCTGATATTCACTGTTTTGTTCAGGATTTGGTTCGTATCAAGCCTGTTGTGATATCAATCTCTCCCCCTTGGAGTCTTAATTTGGTTTTGAAGGCTTTGCAGGCTCCTCCTTTTGAGCCTATGCATTCTTTGGATATTAAACTACTTTCTTGGAAAGTGTTGTTTCTTTTGGCTATCTCTTCAGCTAGAAGAGTTTCTAAATTGTCTGCTCTCTCTTGTGAGTGTTTTTTTCTGATTTTCCATCAGGATAAGGCTGTTTTGCTGACTTAGTTTAAATTTCTTCCTAAGGTTGTGAATTCTAACAACATTAGTAGGGAAATTGTTGTTCCTTCCTTGTGTCATAATCCCAAGAATACTCTTGAAAGATTTTTACATTCTTTGGATGTGGTAAGGGCTTTGAAATACTATGTTGAGGCTACTAAGGATTACAGGAAGACTTCTAATCTATTTGTTGTCTTTTCTGGTTCTAGGAAAGGTCAGAAAGCCTCTGCCATTTCTTTGGCATCTTGGTTAAAGCTTTTGATTCACAAGGCTTATTTGGATGCGGGACAGTCTCCGCCTCAGAGAATTACAGCTCATTCTACTAGATCAGTCATTCTTGACTTTTAAGAATGAAGCCTCGGTTGATCAGATTTGCAAAGCAGCAACTAGGGGCCCCATCCGATATGCAGCGTCGCCCGCAAAAGCTGGCGACACCGGTTTTTGCGCGGGTTTGGTATCACATATACGGCGTAGCATACAACTTACGCCCGTATATTTCACCCGTCGCCCGCAATTCTTACTCCCATAGGCTAACATGGGACCGCGTCGTAAATCGGTATCCAATATCCAGTGCAAGGCCTTACGTTGCAAAAATGGAGAAATCTTACTCCATTTTCACCTCGCCAAAAAATGCAGCCATAGCAAGCCTTGCGCTGAGTATGGGAGCACTGTAACTCCCTAAAATGCCTGCAAAATTAAACTAACACCTAACGCATGCGCAATGTCTATCTACCTGTCAACCGCAATCCCCCACTGCAATACCTAATAAAGTGTATTAACACCTAAACTGCCGCTCCCGGAGCCCACCACCACCTACATTATATGTATTAACCCCTAAACCGCCGCTCCCGGACCCCGCTGCACCTAAATAAAGTGTTTAACCCCTAAACTGCCGCTCCCGGACCCCGCCGCCACCTACATTAAATTTATTAACCTCTAATCTGACCCTCCTACACCGCCACCACCTACATTAAATTTATTAACCCCTAATCTGACCCCCCTACACCGCTGCCACCTACATTAAATTTATTACCCCCTAATCTGACCCCCTTACACCGCCGCCACCTACAGTAAATTTATTACCCCCGAAAGTCTAACCCTAACACCCCCCTAACTTAATTATTATTTAAATTAATCTAAATAATATTACTATTATTAACTAAATTATTCCTATTTAAAACTAAATACTTACCTATAAAATAAATCCTAAGATAGCTACAATATAATTAATAATTACATTGTAGCTATTTTAGGATTTATTTTTATTTTACAGGCAACTTTGTATTTATTTTAACTAGGTACAATAGCTATTAAATAGTTAATAACTATTTAATAGCTACCTAGTTAAAATAATTACAAAATTACCTGTAAAATAAATCCTAACCTAACACTACACTATCAATAAATTAATTAAATAAATTAACTACAATTTTCTAAAATAAACACAATTAAATAAACTAAACTATAGTACAAAAACAAACAAACACTAAATTACAAAAAATAAAAAAATATTACAAGAAGTTTAAACTAATTACACCTAATCTAAGCCCCCTAATAAAATAAAAAAGCCCCCCAAAATAATAAAATGCCCTACCCTAAACTAAATTACAAATTTCCCTTAAAAGGGCCTTTTGCGGGGCATTGCCCCAAAGTAATCGGCTCTTTTACCTGTAAAAAAAAGAACAATCCCCCCCCAACATTACAACCCACCACCCATACACCTCTACTCTGAAACCCACCCGATCCCCCCTTAAAAAAACCTAACACTACCCCATTGAAGATCACCCTACCTTGAGCCGTCTTCATCCAATCCGGGCACAAGTGGTCCTCCAGCATTTATGATTGGCTAATGGCTGTCACATGGTACAAGGGGAGTGGAAATAGACATAACTTTTAAAATTGTCAGGAAAAAAATCTACTATTCATTTGAAGTTCAGACTAAGTGCTATTACATTGTCTTGTTATCTTGCATTTGTTTATTATGCAAATCTACTGTGTTGACTGGTCCTTTAAATGAATGGGGACGGACTAGATGCTCTTCTATTCTAAAGGGCGAGTAGTATTACGTTTCAATCATCAAGTCTACCGCAATTTTTTCCATACAGACCCAATTATAGAGTTCAAGATTTGGGAAAGAAAGCCATCCATCTTTTCTAAAAAAAAGTCATATTTTTTAGAGCTAAAGCTCTCCTCTTTTTGGCCAAAAAAATCTCAAACATAGCAGAGGATATGTTAGTTGCAACAATAGTTGTAAAATATACACAGAAATATGCAAACTATGATCTTAATTTCTTAAAGTAACACAGACATTTTCAGAAAATAGTCAACATTTGTAAAATCACTACTGAATCTAAATCTAAATGTATTATAATATAAAATAGAAAGTGCAAAGCTTAAATGTAATGATACTAAAATGACCTTATCTGAAGTGTAAAATAATTTAAAATACAAATCACAGTGTAAATAAAGCAGCTCTATCATGTCATTCAGTGCTATATTGTAATGGGCTAGTCTCTCCTTTACATTCAAAAATGCAGGAAATGCCCCTTGGCGAAGTAAAGCAGAATCTGCCTTTTTAGAAATTCACTAGGGATCTCCCAGTGCTGGAGGATCATTTTTAGATTATCTCACCTGAGCGGAGAGCTTTAGATCATCAGGCCCTCAATCTTTTCCCTGCATTCCTTCTCTCACCCCTCTCCTCCTACAATAGACACTGAAAACTAATAGTATTTTTTAAAACATTTACCGTTATATATCAAAATAGTATTTCAAGGATATCCTTAACAAATAGATACTTGTAAAAAAGTATTTGTTTATTCACCTAAAAAGATACAACACTGTGCATCTATTACTGTAGCTTCACACCCAAACAAGATCATTCACATAGATTATTTCTGCAGTTCCCTCCCTTCTATTGCCAGGGGTCCCACTACAATCAGAATAGTGACTTCAAGGGAGAGGAAGATGAGAGCTCTGAGCCTGGCTGCTGCATCTGAATGTTCAATGTAAAGTAAAGAAGGTCCACACTATTTAAAAGGGAGAAACCACAGTGTCCCTGCTGCACAGCCCTACTGTTCACTTTATAGATAGAATGATAAAAAAAAATAATAATTGAAGCCTTCAAATAAATCATAGCTATATAAGTATAAGCAGCACAGTATAATAGGAATAATGGACAGTGAGATATTATAAACCTAACAAGAGTGGTAGATGTTCTTTTATTTATCCTCTCTCTCATCTTGTTTAATCCAATATCCTTTACATTAGATGATTTTACATCACACCTCTTTAGGCCGTGCCAACATTTCCTGATATTCATTATATGTCTTTCTTTTAATTAATGCATCATTCCCCAAAATTCTTCAACTTTCCACATTTCCTCATAACTTATCTGCACCCATCCCCTTCTAAATCATCCCTCTGATACCTAGAGCTGATGTTTCTGCATGGTGTAGTTTGATATTGAGTAATAATATTGTATCCTTCAAAGATGAAAACCCTTAAAAGTTTTTGAAATGCTTGGTGATTTGAATTTTGATGTAATAATATTGTATCCTTCAAAGATGAAAACTCTTAAACGAGTTTGAAGTCCTTGGTGATTAATTGATTGTTACCAAGCCAAGTGCCCTGGCTCCTGATACTGTCTGAATACAAGTGATTAGAAATATGTAAAGCATCAACTGGCCTAGTGCTTTCTGTATGACCTAGAGTTTTTTTAAACGACTATGTGCCAGATGGCAAGTGGCGTGCTAACTCATTTTTCCACTCGCACGCTAATACGCTCAAAGTAAAATTGTGCTAACTTCACTGGCTCACCTGATGTGCTCAGCTAGCTCCCAGTAGTGCATAGCTGCTCCTTCAACAAAAGATACCAAGAGAATGAAGCAAATAAGATAACAGAAGTAAATAGGAAAGTTGTTTAAAATTCTATGGCCTAGATTTGGAGTTTGGCGGTAAAAGGGCTGTTAACGCTCCGCGGGCTTTTTTCTGGCCGCACCATAAATTTAACTCTGGTATCGAGAGTTCAAACAAATGCTGCGTTAGGCTCCAAAAAAGGAGCGTAGAGCATTTTTACCGCAAATGCAACTCTCGATACCAGAGTTGCTTACGGACGCGGCCAGCCTCAAAAACGTGCTCGTGCACGATTCTCCCATAGGAAACAATGGGACTGTTTGAGCTGAAAAAAAAACTAACACCTGCAAAAAAGCAGCGTTCAGCTCCTAACGCAGCCCCATTGTTTGCTATGGGGAAACACTTCCTACGTCTGCACCTAACACCCTAACATGTACCCCGAGTCTAAACACCCCTAACCTTACACTTATTAACCCCTATTCTGCCGCCCCCGCTATCGCTGACCCCTGCATATTTTATTAACCCCTAATCTGCCGCTCCGTAAACCGCCGCAACCTACGTTATCCCTATGTACCCCTAATCTGCTGCCCTAACATCGCCGACCCCTATATTATATTTATTAACCCCTAATCTGCCCCCCTCAACGTCGCCGACACCTGCCTACACTTATTAACCCCTAATCTGCCGAGCGGACCTGAGCGCTACTATAATAAAGTTATTAACCCCTAATCCGCCTCACTAACCCTATCATAAATAGTATTAACCCCTAATCTGCCCTCCCTAACATCGCCGACACCTACCTTCAATTATTAACCCCTAATCTGCCGAGCGGACCTCACCGCTATTCTAATAAATGTATTAACCCCTAAAGCTAAGTCTAACACTAACACCCCCCTAACTTAAATATAATTTACATCTAACGAAATAAATTAACTCTTATTAAATAACTTATTCCTATTTAAAGATAAATACTTACCTGTAAAATACATCCTAATATAGCTACAATATAAATTATAATTATATTATAGCTATTTTAGGATTAATATTTATTTTACAGGCAACTTTGTAATTATTTTAACCAGGTACAATAGCTATTAAATAGTTAAGAACTATTTAATAGTTACCTAGTTAAAATAATAACAAATTTACCTGTAAAATAAATCCTAACCTAAGATATAATTAAACCTAACACTACCCTATCAATAAATTAATTAAATAAACTACCTACAATTACCTACAATTAACCTAACACTACACTATCAATAAATTAATTAAACACAATTCCTACAAATAAATACAATTAAATAAACTAGCTAAAGTACAAAAAATAAAAAAGAACTAAGTTACAAAAAATAAAAAAATATTTACAAACATAAGAAAAATATTACAACAATTTTAAACTAATTACACCTACTCTACGCCCCCTAATAAAATAACAAAGCCCCCCAAAATAAAAAATTCCCTACCCTATTCTAAATTAAAAAAGTTACAAGCTCTTTTACCTTACCAGCCCTGAACAGGGCCCTTTGCGGGGCATGCCCCAAGAATTTCAGCTCTTTTGCCTGTAAAAAAAAACATACCATACCCCCCCCCCAACATTACAACCCACCACCCACATACCCCTAATCTAACCCAAACCCCCCTTAAAGAAACCTAACACTAAGCCCCTGAAGATCTTCCTACCTTGTCTTCACCATCCAGGTATCACCGATCCGTCCTGGCTCCAACATCTTCATCCAACCCAAGCGGGGGTTGGCGATCCATCATCCGGTGGCTGAAGAGGTCCAGAAGAGGCTCCAAAGTCTTCCTCCTATCCGGCAAGAAGAGGACATCCGGACCGGCAAACATCTTCTCCAAGCGGCATCTTCGATCTTCTTCCATCCGGTGCGGAGCGGGTCCATCTTGAAGCAGGCGACGCGGATCCATCCTCTTCTTCCGTTGTCTCCCGACGAATGACGGTTCCTTTAAGGGACGTCATCCAAGATGGCGTCCCTCGAATTCCGATTGGCTGATAGGATTCTATCAGCCAATCGGAATTAAGGTAGGAATTTTCTGATTGGCTGATGGCCAATAGAATTGGCTGATTGGCCAATAGAATGCGAGCTCAATCTGATTGGCTGATTGGATCAGCCAATCGGATTGAACTTGATTCTGATTGGCTGATTCCATCAGCCAATCAGAAAATTCCTACCTTAATTCCGATTGGCTGATAGAATCCTATCAGCCAATCGGAATTCGAGGGACGCCATCTTGGATGACGTCCCTTAAAGGAACCGTCATTCGTCGGGAGACAACGGAAGAAGAGGATGGATCCGCGTCGCCTGCTTCAAGATGGACCCGCTCCGCACCGGATGGAAGAAGATCGAAGATGCCGCTTGGAGAAGATGTTTGCCGGTCCGGATGTCCTCTTCTTGCCGGATAGGAGGAAGACTTTGGAGCCTCTTCTAGACCTCTTCAGCCACCGGATGATGGATCGCCAACCCCCGCTTGGGTTGGATGAAGATGTTGGAGCCAGGACGGATCGGTGATACCTGGATGGTGAAGACAAGGTAGGAAGATCTTCAGGGGCTTAGTGTTAGGTTTCTTTAAGGGGGGTTTGGGTTAGATTAGGGGTATGTGGGTGGGGGGTTGTAATGTTGGGGGGGGGTATGGTATGTTTTTTTTTACAGGCAAAAGAGCTGAAATTCTTGGGGCATGCCCCGCAAAGGGCCCTGTTCAGGGCTGGTAAGGTAAAAGAGCTTTGAACTTTAGTAATTTAGAATAGGGTAGGGAATTTTTTATTTTGGGGGGCTTTGTTATTTTATTAGGGGGCTTAGAGTAGGTGTAATTAGTTTAAAATTGTTGTAATATTTTTCTTATGTTTGTAAATATTTTTTTATTTTTTGTAACTTAGTTCTTTTTTATTTTTTGTACTTTAGCTAGTTTATTTAATTGTATTTATTTGTAGGAATTGTGTTTAATTAATTTATTGATAGTGTAGTGTTAGGTTAATTGTAGGTAATTGTAGGTAGTTTATTTAATTAATTTATTGATAGGGTAGTGTTAGGTTTAATTATATCTTAGGTTAGGATTTATTTTACAGGTAAATTTGTTATTATTTTAACTAGGTAACTATTAAATAGTTCTTAACTATTTAATAGCTATTGTACCTGGTTAAAATAATTACAAAGTTGCCTGTAAAATAAATATTAATCCTAAAATAGCTATAATATAATTATAATTTATATTGTAGCTATATTAGGATTTATTTTACAGGTAAGTATTTATCTTTAAATAGGAATAAGTTATTTAATAAGAGTTAATTTATTTCGTTAGATGTAAATTATATTTAAGTTAGGGGGGTGTTAGTGTTAGGGTTAGACTTAGCTTTAGGGGTTAATCCATTTATTATAGTAGCGATGAGCTCCGGTCGTCAGATTAGGGGTTAATAATTGAAGGTAGGTGTCGGCGATGTTAGGGAGGGCAGATTAGGGGTTAATACTATTTATGATAGGGTTAGTGAGGCGGGTTAGGGGTTAATAACTTTATTATAGTAGCGGTGCGGTCCGCTCGGCAGATTAGGGGTTAATAAGTGTAGGCAGGTGTCGGCGACGTTGAGGGGGGCAGATTAGGGGTTAATAAATATAATATAGGGGTCGGCGGTGTTAGGGGCAGCAGATTAGGGGTACATAGGGATAACGTAGGTGGCGGCGCTTTGCGGTCGGAAGATTAGGGGTTAATTATTTTAAGTAGCTGGCGGCGACGTTGTGGGGGGCAGGTTAGGGGTTAATAAATATAATATAGGGGTCGGCGGGGTTAGGGGCAGCAGATTAGGGGTACATAAGTATAACGTAGGTGGCGGTCGGCAGATTAGGGGTTAAAAAAATTTAATCGAGTTGCGGCGATGTGGGGGGAGCTCGGTTTAGGGGTACATAGGTAGTTTATGGGTGTTAGTGTACTTTAGGGTACAGTAGTTAAGAGCTTTATGAACCGGCGTTAGCCCAGAAAGCTCTTAACTCCTGCTATTTTCAGGCGGCTGGAGTTTTGTCGTTAGAGCTCTAACGCTCACTTCAGAAACGACTCTAAATAGCGGCGTTAGAAAGATCCCATTGAAAAGATAGGATACTCAAATGGCGTAGGGGGATCTGCGGTATGGAAAAGTCGCGGCTGAAAAGTGAGCGTTAGACCCTTTAATCACTGACTCCAAATACCAGCGGGCGGCCAAAACCAGCGTTAGGAGCCTCTAACGCTGGTTTTGACGGCTACCGCCGAACTCCAAATCTAGGCCTATGTTTTTTTCTGAATCATAAAAGAAAAATTATCCCTTTAATGGTGCAGTAAAGTCAAAATTAAACATTCATAATTCAGACAGAGCATACAATTTTAAACAACTTTGCATTTTACTTCAATTATCAATTTCCATCTTTCTCGTGATATCCTTTGTTAAGGAGTAAACCTAGGTAGTATTCTATAGCAGCAGTGTCTGCAGCAGTGTATAATCTTGATATAAACATTGTTGCAAACATTGCTGCCATAGAAGGATATCGATATCTGCACACTCCTGAGTTCCTATTAGCCTACCTTAGAATGCTTTTCAACAAATAATACCAAGAGACCAAAGCAAATTTGAGAATAGGGGTAGATGGAAAGTTGTTTAAAAGTGTACTCTTTCTGAATCATGAATGTTACATTTGGACTTTACTGTCCCTTTAAAGATACATAAAATAGAAATAAGGCTATTTGGTACTAGCATAAAGATTGGTAAATGTTTGCAATATACCATTTTTTGCCTAAATACTTTTTTCTTTATATGACATCTCAATGATCAAACAGAAGAACAGGCAGATAAGTGCACACAGTTTGGTGACAGTGAGGGTGTGCACATGCATCTTCAATATATGCTCCAAGAGCAGCAATAAGGGCATATAAAAGCATCTGTTTTAAATAGCAATTTAGATAGGAGGTACTTTTCTTTTAGAAATGTTTATTACAAACTCATTTAACTGCCAATAAATATAT